>NC_068995.1:55330865-55332551 GCF_001194135.2 Octopus bimaculoides | reverse complement strand
TATATATATATATATATATATATATATATATATATATATATATGTTTGTGTGTGTATATACATATTGTTCTTATCAATTTGCAACAGTAATACTGCAGCAAAGCATGCACTTTCATACACATACGCTCACTCTCTCACACACTCTCACACATACTCGCACATACTCACACATACTCACACACTCTCACACATACTCGCACATACTCACACATACTCACACACTCTCACACATACTCACACATACTCGCACACTCTCACACATACTCGCACGCAGTCGCATATGAACGATTCTTTGATGTAAAATGGTTTATCGCTATTGAAACTCCTATTTACACTGTGCTTCATGAGGAATATAAAGTAAAAGGTAGTTGATTTTTACTTATTTATTAAGTGTTTTTGCATTGAACAGACGATATAGGAAGTTGTATCTAGTGTTGAACAATATTAATTCTTTTTAATCAGTCTTCGTCATGCCATATCGCATACACATAGGCAGATGTAAACGATACTTGTTTTATAGCTATGCATAAGCGCCTGCTCTGGCACACCTTATGCGCGCGCGCACTCACGTACGAACGTATACCTACATAGACAATAATTTGTTGGACCCGTTTCGACTGCAGTTATTTTTATGAGTTCATACGATGTGCCCTATTTTTTCCTTTATGTATACTGTTTGCTCACTCGTTATAATTTAGTTAGTTAGTGAGGTGTAGGTGGGTGAGTGAGGGAAATATTGAGAGAGGGAGGGAGGGGTAAAGAAAGAAGAGAGGATGAAGTAGTGGAAGGTGATTAAAATTAATACACTGAGGCGAAAGGTAGAGGCGAAGTACCAGAGAGAAAGACGGCGAGAGAATAAATCGGGAAAGAGAAGTATTAACGAATTGGGTGTTGGAAGGAATGCTTAATACGTGGTTATAATGTTATCTGACGGGAAAGGTGATGAGAAAGAGATATGTTTTGGATACAATATTATAACAGAGCGTTATTTTCTGGTGATGCTATTTTGATGACGTTGAAGAAATTAAAGAAAGTAAGATAGAGGGAGATGAATAGGTGAGGCAGTTATATTGTGTAAGAGGGAGGGAGAGGGACAGGGATGGAGGGAGAGGGAGAGGGAGAGGGAGAGGGAGGGAGGGAGAGGGAGAGGGAGAGAAAGAGAGAGACGCAGATAACGTTTGTATTGTCAAGCATAGATATAAACAAACAGCTGAACTGAAATGAGCTTTGTTACTGAAATTTATAGTGATGATGATGATAGTATTTATGGTGGTATGTTGTTAGTGAAAAGTACTTTTCAGTTGGTCACTTGAAGGGTCACTTTTGCGCTTCAAAGACAAAAGAAAAGACAATCTGAAGTTACGTAACATTCTCTTTTCTTCCTGGGAAAACAAAGCATAAAAACACAGGAGCTGGAACCAGGCCTGCTTCTCAGTTGAAAGATCGAGCGGAATGAACGCCAGCATCGGGACCAACTCCGTGCAAGCACGAATGCACACTAGCAAAACACTGCTCTTCTAAATGGAAACCTTACCTATCATTGAGGTGTTGTGGCACGAAGCAAAGCAGGCCTTGCCGTCCACTGAAGAAACAACATAGTAAATGATCCACAAACACTCGAGCAAGCTGAGTCCTGAACTTGTTCCCTTTGCCGAAATGTCTATGAGGAAAACAAAAAAAAAAAAA
>NC_068995.1:55327503-55330855 GCF_001194135.2 Octopus bimaculoides | reverse complement strand
AAAAAAAAAAAAAAAAAAATTCTGTTTTCTAAAATAAATATCGCGTCATATAAATATGAATTAACAATATACTTGCTTGTTATATAGCACTTTTATTTGTTTTCTGAAATAAATCGTTCAAATATTTATACCACTTATTCATGCCACATGTCCGTCACTCCTCTTGTGCTCCATAGAATATTCTCATAACTAACATTTCCAATGATATATAGATTAATTTCCTCGTTATGCTTCAGGCCAATGAAGTTGCGTATAATTTTCATTATGTTACATAATAGTTATAACGTAAATGGGAAGTTCACAACACCTGATATTTCATGGATTATTTTCATTATATTAATAGTGGTGATGAGATATTACAAACGAAATATAAACTACATTCACATAATTAACATTAAACATTTTAACTTCCTTTTACGACCTTATCTCCCAAACTTTAAAAGCCTGTTGTTATCTCTTGTTAATTAATCCATTTAAAATTCCAATCTAACGGTTACTTCTCATAATGGAAGTGATTATTCAATGAATATATCTATGTTAATAATAAGACTCGGTGACAATAATAACATAGTAATAAATCTTGCAGACCAAACAGCGGTTGTAAGAAGATTCAAAAACCCCGTTTAATCACAAGAGCAAAATGCGTACCAATTGAATTTTATTTATTTGTAGCTATATAATACTACGCATTAAAATCAAATGTGTGTTACTGTATGTATGTATACATTATTATCATTATTATTATTATTATTATTATTATTATTATTATTATTATTATTATTATTATTATTATTATTATTACACGCACAATGCTCCTCCCAAGGTTAAATAGTATATATATATATATATATACATATATATATATATGAATAAATGTGCTTCTCTTTCAGCACAACAGTGTGAATATGTGACAATGTTTGTTCAGACATTGTGTATAATTATACACCTGTATAGATAGTTTCTCTCTCTGTGTGTGTGTGTGTTTGTGTGAGAGAGTGTGTGTGTGTGTGTGTGAGTGTTTGTATGTGTTTGAGCAATATGAAGCAATGCACACAATAGCGGAGCTATATTGCTAACAATGCCTTTCTTAAAATATCTTTTGTCCTCTAACTGCCAGACTCTATTCTTGAGTGATTACATTAATTTGAAATTTCAAATGTTTAGTGAAGAATACTTAATGATACTCAATGTAAATTTCATTCAGAATTTTACTAGTCAATGTAATGTATTTTAACATAGTTAAACAACTGCAATTTCTAATTCAGTGTTGGCAAGAAAACAAACCGGCGTCGACCGCCGTTGATATCTCCGTAATTTTCTTTAAAGCATTCTAGACTTTCACTAACACTGATTCTGATGTAATCAAAGACTTGGTATGTATTCAAGAGCCGCCAACAAAAAGTCAACCACTTTTATTCATGGATGACCTCAAACTTTATGGTAAAGATGAATTCCAAGTCAGTTCTCTCGTTCATACGGTGTATACTTTCAGTGCTGATATCACAACGGAGTTCGGACTGTAAAGGGGTGGTTTGGTAGTCTTGGAGAGAGGCAAAACCAAATGTATGGACAGGCTAGCGATATCGTCAGGGAGTGATATGAAGTAGATAAAAGAAACAGACTATAAGTACTTGAGGATATCGGAAATGGATATGTTGATGGAGAAACAAATGACAGAAAAATTTAAGGTGGTGTACTTGCGCAGACTGAGGTTTAAGTCGAAATAAAACGGACGGAATAAGATTGAAGCTATCAACACCTGGGCGGATTCACCCCTTAGATATGGAGCAAGGGTAATCGCATGGACAATAGAGAAACTAAACAGCTTAGACAGAAAGTCAAGGAAGTTGCTGACTAGATATGGAATGCTCCACCCAAAATGTGACACAGACAAGGGGTTAAGCAGTCGTAGTCGCTGAAAAAGGTGGTAGTAGTACCAATAATTTTCAGAGCTCTGGGAACCATGAGTAAAAATCTTGAGAAGTACATGGAACAAATAGGGGCTGCAATAAAGGCGGAGCACTGCTTTGAACGGCTCGATTACACCGGATTATGCTCGAAAAATAAGTTATGTTACCTTAGCTCACTGGTAGTGAACAGCTAGCACCGTAGTACATCTCCAGCGTTAGAATCTCTGCAAGGACAATAAAAAAAAAATAATGATAATAATAATAATAATAATAATAATAATAATAATAATAATAATAATCATAATAATAATAATAACAATAATAATAACAATAATTCCGTAGTTGCTTCCGGCAAGTAACTTGAATGAACCAGACTAAATGCTGCTATGAATAATATGAGTCTTTGCCAAGTTATCGAAATTTTTCCCAGCCTAATTATTCAAAACTAAAATCGCTATTCCTGTGTTATCTATCTAATCAGTATCGTCAACATTAATTGCTTGCTCAGTGACCAAAACGAGTAATCTACGCATCAATTCCTTATGGAATGACTGAACGATTATATAGATTGTAAATATATGTAGTTTAGTTTTGTTGTCTTTAAATTATAATACAGCCTAACAGACAGGAATTTGAAAAGTCCAATTAATTGAAAAGAGATCGATAGAAAAATGAAAATATAAATGTAAAATATTAACGCTTTCATGTTTATTAAATGAAGCAGTATGTGATATTCTCCTTGCTTTCATCTTTATAAATTAATATATTTATTCACATGACAGTATTTAAATGTAGGAGCATATGTCGCTGAAAATGATAGCGAACATCCTGTCAAGAAACGAATTATACTACCAAATTGTTAACAGTAATGATCTGTTGACTGATATGCATGTATTATATACCAAACACACATACACACACGCACATACATCTATATTAACGTACCTATGTATGCATGTCTGCCTGAACATAGATATGTATGTATACATACATACAGAGACACAACCACACACACACAGACGCACACACACACACACACACACACACACACACACACACACACGTTGAAACACTATCTATATTTGATGTTCTTCAATCGCATTGTATCTTCTTTAGAGTTAGTGACTTAGCAAAAATCCAAAATATAAATAGATTAAATGAAATTACACCGGCCCCATTTCATGAAATCAACGTGGATTATGTTGTGCTAATTGTGATTGAGGGAGATGAAGTACCCATATTGCAAAACATAAGAAGTACAAAAAAAACCCTTAAAGCTGTAAAATGTGCGCATTATATTGACAGGATAGGTAACCACCTTATGAGCGTCTCTAAGATAACTAGACTACACTTGTAGGCTCATCAGTAGTTTCGTTAAATCAGGGTATCAGTATATTTTACCATAACAATTTTTGATATATATATATATATATATATATATA
>NC_068995.1:55316351-55327477 GCF_001194135.2 Octopus bimaculoides | reverse complement strand
AGACACACATACACATACACACATAGATATATATATATATACACACATACATAAGACTACTTGAAACTGGTTCGAATATATGAGAAGGTTCTTATGCTGAAAGCTAAACGATGCATCTATACGATGGATTTAAGCGAATGAAATTTGAGATATAAGGATTTTGCGAAATATCTACGTGCAAGTTCTACAAGGTAGACAGTCAATATAGTGAAGGCGACATAAATTAATGCTTAGTCTTAAATTTTCACAGATACGTCTTGGTGGGCATCGAATTGTTGAGCGAGGATAAGAGCTGGTTGTGTAGCGTACGAATTGAAATAATGAAAGGTCCACAATGAGGCTGGCTGATTTTTACGACTTTTTTTCTATTTTGTTTTACTAACATCAGCCCTGCCTATGTTCATAAAACCTTAGGGGAAATATAGATTTGACAAAATCTGTTTGGGAAGAGTCGTGATGACAGGACAGAATGTTGAATAAAACCAGTAAGTAAATGATATTTTTTTTAGTTGATATGCTGTACGGAGATTCATCGCTTATATTGATTGGATTTGCTAGATGAATCAAATCAACGATGTTAGTAGCAATCCTCTTGTTAGTGCTGGAATTTCAAAAGCCTTTCGTATGTTTAACGTACTAAGTGTATGCATGCTCATAAACTTTAATCCGATATGCAGAGAATAAACAAGCTCAATTAAGTGAGTTAATCAAAACCCATACCAATAAGACTTGAATGTTGTCCCTCTGTAACCATCTTGTTCGTACTTACTCGTTTGTCTTGTAATATAATAGAATCAAAAAACTTTATGTCCATTTTTCTTCCATTATTTTCTTTCTCCTAACATTTATTCGTTTTCTTGCCTGCTGGTAGGAGAGATAGTCCAGCATTTAAACTGAAGAACAAAATACATTAACGTATTTAGTTACACTCGTTCTGGCTTCTAACTGAAATCTAGCCGAGGTCACCTTTGCTTTTTATCCGTTAAGACTTATACTAATATACTGAGTTTGATTCGATCGATTATGTGTCAATGTCTGGACGGAATATTTTGCTTACAGTAAGAACTAAGCTAGCAACAAGCTGAGAGACTACGTAAATAGTCACAAACAAAGCATTATTTTGCATTGATCAGATTATAAATAACGACCATTTCACTATGAATTAGCAACAGTCATTTCGTAATATAAAATTACTATATTTAATAATGTACCAGATACATACACTCCGAGTTGGCCAAGCGACAGTATATCAGACCAACAATCAAATGCTAGTTACCTGATTTTCAGTGTCACTTCATCGCACACATGCAATGCTGGCTTTTCTCTATAAAACACTACCAATTTAAAGGTACATTTAAATTATAAGTAAACCGCTATAACTATAATGCATTGCTGCATCACAAGAAGATGTAAATAAATAAAATTAAAAAAACAGAGAACGAAATATTTACTAGCAATTTTGTGGATCCTTAGTGTTGTCTTTCTCTCCTCCAGTTGTGGGTTTTGTTTGAAAGCCGATAGCTTACTAAGATATTGTAAACATGATTTTCCTCAGTTCCGATGGAATATGACAGAGATTTCATCATCTGTTACTAACACTAAGGCTTGACTTAACCTATGTCACGCAGCTGAGACTAGAATACGATGATGGAATATCCGAGACAAAAAGCAACTGACAAAGGTCGCCTACAGCAACTTACAAACCCATCCACACACACACACGCACGCACACTCACGTGCACAAACAAACAACCCTCACAAACACAAACAAACTCACACTCATACCTCCAGACTAAATGATATGTTTCCACAATATAGTGGATGCGAATTAGCAGAAGAAGATCATCTCTTCCGCGCCAGTTGCTTCGAGTCACAGAGCGACGCTGCAAGAGTTTGTTTAATCTGCAACAAATAACAGCTAAACCGATGTCAAGTTACTCCTTGCAATCTTAAACATTAACAGCTCATTGGAATTTATGATCCAGGTTGCATACAGTTTAAGTAAAATATGACATAATATTCATGGTGTGAATGCTTTTCGTTTCATCTCTATCTCACGAATTCTGAACTGGTCTCAGCTGTGTTCTGTTCCCCTTATTATGGGATGCGTTCGATATGTTTCTGTAAAAACATGGGTAGACACCTCTTGAAAAACAAATTTACAAATTTAGTCCAATATCCGCCATTATCTTCAATATATCAATAAGAATGTAACGTTACGATTGTTTTTCTGCGTATATGAAGTTATATATGTAAACCCAGGAACTTGCGTTTCCCATACATCGAATTATGTAAATATAAATTCTCCATAACGCATCTAATATGCTTGAGAGCGGCTGGCTTTGTCTTATAAGCAAGGACGTTTATTTAATTGTTTTTTTTTGTTGTTGTAAAGGAAATGCCATGGCACACTTTTGCTTTCTCTACTTCGTGCACTTCAACAACTAAATAATAACGTTATAAAAATCATCCCTGATTCTTCTAATGTGTTGCTAGGAACTCAATACTGCTATATCGATTTGGAGCTCAGATACTTTTCGGACTGTCTTTACCTCTTTCTTCTTCTCATAGTTTTGTCTGTCATTTCTCATACAACTGTATTTGGAGCATTAACTTTATCATTATATAGTAATCGTACATAACTGATTAAGTTTGTAATGTATTGTGGCCCTGAATATTAATTATAGAATTACACAAATTTAGGATTTCTGTTTAAACTTAGTTGCTGATTCAGCAAAAGGTTACGTCAGTCCAATGTTAGAGCACTGCTCAAATATCTTGGGCATATTGTGGCTGTTAAGCACTGAAATATAATACACTTCATATTTAAAAAAAAAATCCAGCCATTTTCCTAAGATGCTTTCATTAGCATACTGATTTACAGACGAGCTGTTTCTTGTTCTACCTCTTGTTCGTGTCTGCAATCTAGCTAATTGCTTAACACCCCCACCAGAATGATACACCCATTTATCTCCCTCCCGTTGTCTTTAAACATCTTATCCGCCTAAACACACATCGCTTAATTAGTCTTCTCCGAAAATTAAAACTATGTTATTCTCCTTCTGCATAAGCATTATTTTTTTTTTACCTTGGCTGGAACACCAAGTTGTTTAATTTCATTGTTCTGTAACACGTCGAAAACGAAGTATGTATTCCGTTTTCCTCTACTAATTCATTATTTTTAACATGTAGCAATTTAGTAATTTTGAATAGTTATAGTTCTTATGTGTATATATGGATATCAACTCCATATATATTTATTTATTCTATAATTTAAATGTTGTTTCAGTTGTCCTCAACTAAGGGAGGCCTTGTCGTTTAGTTAGTAATGTATTGTTTTGTCAGTTTTGTTCATATTTCATTAATAATTTGTTTTAATTAGGTAGTTTTCACCTTGGTTCTTATTGTTTTATGTATTTGTATATGTATTTTAATTTAATTTAATCCCAATTATATTTTAATTTTTAATTAGCAATTTCTTCGATTAATTTACTTTATAACGTTGATTATACATGTTATACATATTTGATATCTGTTTTCCTTTTTCCTTGTACATTATTAAAGGACGTTGGTTGTGGGATACACTTTTCTCTTAGTTTTTATGGGACTTGCTTTTGATGTGGTTTCATGTGTTTGAAATGGCATAGATAAAGAAATGGTGCATCTTGTAGTCTATGTTCGCTGTATTTTCTATATGTTTCAAGGTCTTGGTTAGCTGTTCCTTGGGTTGGTGTTATACTGACTGTCAAAGGTTGAATAGTTATTTCCTTAATATGTTTAGTTCACTAGTTACATTGTATTTCAATTTTTTTAGGATCACAATACGATTGTAATTTCGATTCCTGGACCGGACGACTCACTGTGTTCTTGAGCAAAACATTTCACTTCACGTTGCGCCTGTCCACTCAGGTGGGGGCATACATACCCCACAGAAACCGGTAAAGCAGCCCTTGTGAATCGACATGACTCTACGACGTCACTTTACCTTTCTCACCATTCTGCACCCTAAGTTTGCAACCTTAACAAATCGAGTCTTTATTTGACGAGTTCAGAACAATATTCCACACGATTACTACATTCGCCGGTAGCTCAGACAAACAATTGTTTTTAGAATAACTAAAACATATACAGAAATGACTGCCGATTTCTCATTTGTCATTTATAACTGAACATTTCTAGACGACTTCACAGATTTACTGTTGTTATTTAAAGTGAAATGAATAGAGTTAAGTGTCACACAGAAGATCGCTTTATATATCTTGTGTCTAACTTTATTGATGTGAACACAGGTAGTGAAACTTAATCTATTCGGTCATGCTACGTCTAATATAGTGTTCACACTTTCTACAAATTCCATTATCACGAGAAAGTTTGTGAAATATAATGTACTGCACATCTCTCTTATTCAACTAAAAAATTACTGCGAAAACTCTCTTGGTGATGAATTATACACGCCAGCATGACGACGGATGTAAAAATATATTTTAGAAAATATTTCAGTATTTACTAAGAAAAAAGAAATAACAAAAATATTTCTATCCAATTATAACTCCGTAACTCATACGACTGGAACTTGAAAATAATGTTAGAAATGATTGTAAGCAAGCATACATATATATTGAACTACATCTGTGGAAAACCATTTTCTTTAGTAAAAAGCATATTAGATTTTGAATTAAATCGGAAATATGCCTAGACTCGTCTTCAAGTTAGAATTCTATTCAGAATTATTCATTAGGGACTTTTATAGCATATGCTACAAACTCGCAAAGTAGATTTTTAAATTGGATTTTAAAAGTTGCTAAAAGGCGAAACAGTACCTAGGGATAAATTGAGAATGGCAATTATAATTTTACTCACACCTGAGCTTCCAATAATACGGTTTGAATAGTAGAAAGCGTTGAGTTACACAAGTATATGATACGCAATACATTCTAAGTCGCAATGTTCAATAAAATTTCGAAAGAGGTTTTCATTCTCGTTTCTTCCCAAGTTTTACGGAACTTAAATTTGCTTAAGAGGACACAAACACAATCACTTTAATATGTTTTTATGCATCATCGTGCGATTCACATGGGTTTGTGCTGAGTGATATTTCATGGGTTCTTGGATGTTTAGAGAATTTCAACTATAACACACTCTTACTCAGGTCATTCAGCCAAAGTTTCTCAGATCCGAGTTCGTGTCCAGATAACACTACCATGGTAGCACTACACCTTCTAGGTCCTACACTCTCAGTAGGGTGATTAAGTGACTGCTATATTTAGTAGTATTATTAATTAAGAAATACTCAGTAACTGATGGAATCTTTACGGTAAACACAAGTTTATATGAATAGTTTTTATGTACATCTTTCCATTATTGTTGCTTGGAACACTGTTTTGGATATTCCAATTGCATTTGTATGCTGTACCAACACAAATCATCAGGAAACACGTTATTGCATTAAGGTACAAAGAACTAATGTGGAAGTTTGCTTAAATGGTGAGGCATTGTATAAGTATTTTGGTAAATAATTAGAAGTAAAACAATTGCAGCGAAAGAAAACGAGGGACTATGAAATAAAACAGAGTGAGTGTGTGTCTGGATGTTTAATCACTTCTAATCTTAGAGGTTTCTATATTTGTAAATGCACACACACGCACATACATACATTTATTCACGTATATGTGTATGTATATATGCACATATATTCGTGTGTTCACGTTTATTCCACTGCTTCATATATATGGTATATTTGGTTGAACACATTTAAGATTTCTTTACCTATTGCAATACACAAATCACCAGTTGCTTTTATTTGTTTTTATTACAGGTTTTCCTGTCTAGCTTGAAGCAATCAAGAATTATATAATTGAATGCCATTTCTGTTAACGATCGTATGCTTTTGCAATTTTGCTTATAAAATATCATTCTCCACTGGGATATTGTTATAATTACATTAGAATTATTCTGAAAAGCAATTCTGTTTAAAATGAAGACACTTTATAACTAACGAAACTGTAAACACATTACTAACAATTTACAGCTTCATATTGTTGGTGATAATTCATATAAGACCCTTGGAGTATATTGTATAAAGCTAATACTTCCTTTATGCTCGTAAGGCTAACATACTTTCTATTAAAGTGTCCAGTTTGTAATTATCCCATAAGTGATGTAATTGAGATGATGAACTTTGAAAGCTGAATATTTCACACAAACATTTAGCTTATCTGGAGCTTTAATTGATACTTTCAATCCATAAAATCGATTTTTATTGTTATTTCTGAATCTGGATTTTCTGCAGATATATATCAAGCTTTTATATATTACGAATTCTTTTATTTATTTAGGTGTTTATTCATTTATATATTTACTCATTTATTTATTTGGGAAAGATGATGTATTCTGTTTATTGCAAAGATAACTATGATAAGAAGGTCGGTATCTATCTATCTATCTATCTATCTATCTATCTATCTATGTATCTATCTATGTATCTATCTATCTATCTATCTATCTATCTATCTATCTATCTATCTATCTATCTATCTATCTATCTGTCTGTCTGTCTGTCTGCCTGTCTGTCTATCTATCTATCTATCTATCTATCTATCTATCTATCTATCTATCTATCTATCTATCTATCTATCTATCTACACATCTATCTATATATGCATTTCTGGGTGTTAGACATTTTATAGATATTATACTTCTCTGAATCGGTAGCGAAAGCCTATTCTTGTGAAGCAATGATCCGGTGGTTCGCTTCAATTCACCTCCCTCAAGCCATGCCTACGACGCTGTATTATCCTTAACGTCCTGTGTATTCCTTTCAAGCTGCCCATGCATTCTCATTTCAAGAAGGTCTTCTTTTCTCTTCTCCTCAGCTCTTTGGTTAAGCTATTGCTTGCCCATCATTTCATCTGCATTTACACCCATATCTTTCGCGGCATATTACAGCAGGTCTTCATCACTGTATATCAGATACTCGGCAAGCGTTCTCCTTTCACTCCTTATACAACGGTCTATACTAATTAATCCTCTGCCAACATGCTTTCTTTTCACATACAGTCTGGTTACGTTTGCTTTAGCGTGTAGCGCCCCATGCAGCCTCATCAACTTTCTCGTCCTTCTGTCCCCTGCTGATATTTCTTCCTTAGTCCATTTGAGGATGGACGCATTATTATCATTATTATTATTATTATTATTATTATTAATATTATTATTGTTGTTGTTGTTGTTGTTGTTGTTGTTATCATTATTATTATCCTGCATCATATAAGTATCACTCGGTACGATCCCATAAAAATGCTGTTGCAAGTTTGAATCACTAGCCCGTAGCCGACGTAATAGCACAGACACTTTTATATGCGTACTCAAAAGCGTTTCCCATACACGAATTTAAAGGATAGATATTTACATAGGCTCAGGAGTGGCTGTTGTGGTAAGAAGCTCGATTCCCAACCACATGGTTCCGGTTTCAGTCCCGATTTGTTCGACTTAAAGTAGTGCTCGTGCATGGCCGCAGTCAGATAAATAAAACAAGTAAAAGAATAAAAGAATATACATATAAAATGGTGTAGATGTCATAATTGCTTGCGACTGAAGGCAATGCATATTTAAGCATTGCTTATAATTTCTCAGATCTATTTAAAAGCTCATTTTTATTGCAAATTTGCGGTTGGTAAGATGTATGCAATCTTTCTGTAATATATGTTACTTTCATTAATAAGGACTGATGTAATAGAAAACAGTCTATATTTAATGGATACAAACATTTACTACAATACAATATTAGAGGTGGTTTTCTTTTAATTGATATCAATAGCAGTAATGTAAAAAGGAGTTAGTCATAAGTAATTTGAAGCCAATGTGGGAGTGGTATTTGTGTGTGCTATTAAAATGCGTATTGTCATCGATATGGGGGTGGTATTAAAGTAGCGATTATTGTCAGCGATTTCAGCCAAGTTTATCGTGGGATGAAATGAGGCATAACTACGCATGAATGTTCAATATTTAACTCTCGAAAATTACAGCAGAGAAGTATTATATCCATGCATAGCTTTTACATACGACTCTACAGAGATTATGCGCGTTTTCAATTCTTTTGGCAAAAGGCCTGGAATTTAGAGATTGTTCTAGATTTACCAGATGCTTCCTATGTATTTAATCTCTCTGGAGAGTCTTGGACTCGGAACATTTGTGTGTGTGGGTGGGGATGGAAAGAGTGAAAGTGAGAGAGGAGAGAGAGAGTGAAGAGAGAAAGAGAGAGGAATTGGTTATTGTTTATTTGGTTCTCTCTTGTGTCTGCTAGTTTTGCTTCTTAAAGATAATGATTGGTAGATTATGTTTTTACATCTGTGCAAATCACAGGAGAAAACATTTAAAAATTGTAATACTCAATCTTTCGTAAATAGTACAAATAATGATATCGACGCAAACACAGTTGAGGGTATAAAACTTAAGACACACACTCGTATTGTATTTCGTTACACGTAAACATTCGCGCCTACACACACACACACACACACACATGCACGCTCATATACACACATGCACACATACACATATCTCATTTATTTTCTTTTATTTCTTTTACTTGTTACAACCAATGGACTGCGGCCGCGCTGGAGCACCGCCTTTCTGTTGGAGCCTGCACAGATGTTGGCTGGTGTATACACACATAACGATGGAAGATTATTTAATGTTTTCACACAGTTCAATGTAAAACAACATTTTCCCCTGCATTTTACCTTGACAACAAATGGTAGACTTTAGTGAGATACTGTACGTAGATATTTTGTACATCACACTTGTTTTGGCGACACACAATTCTTTAAACAGCATATCAAATGTGAACAGTTTGCTAACTGGATTACAGAATCTGCGAAACTGGTCAATAGGCATGCTCTATGAAGATTATAACAGAAGACTTCAGATTATTATTATGAATACATTCACTTACTTACGTGTTAAAATTTTATGTTAGTTTTATTCTCGTTACAAACATCGCAATTTCAGAAAATTTATGACCACGATTAAAAATATATTACAATGATGCCGTACATTTTATTGCTTACTGTTTGATGCATCAATAAACATTTGCCTCATCAATTTCAGAAAATCGTAAAGTTGAAAGAAAAGAACAAGACCACAGAATAATGGTAACAGAGAACTCCCGTGACTAATGAACTGCATTTTAATTTAAATTATTTCCGAGTTATAAACTTCATAAAAGGACAAAACTATTTCTTTGACAATTAGCTTACTAATGAATGCCTAGCATTATTTTATTGCTGACAAGGCTGGGCAGTACGGAAATAATTTTAACTTTATAATGTGATATTTTAATATATTTAAGGTGAAATACTTCAAGTTCTCGAAATATTTTGATGTTTTATAAGCTTTTCTTAACGATGAACTGATGTGTCTTATCGTCGATGATTTTATTGTCTTCTGTCGCTATCATAGAATATCATATCTCTCTACTTGGTTGATAAATAAATCAACTCTGTGTTTGCTTTGTGCTATATATGTAGTATAGAAAATATGCTATGTGCACAGAGTAGAAACATGTATGCTGAATCGAATCAATGAGACATTTTCAGTTATTACTTGAATCTAATGACAGATGATATTTAGTAACCACTGATAAAGGTGAAAACTAAATGTAGTAGGCATCTGTGTTAATTTCCAATTCGCATAGACGTTCTAGAAAGCCTTTCACAGGTAATCATATCCTTCCTTTTAGCTGTGCCTGTATGTACGAAAGGTTTATGAAATGCATGTGCTCTGAAGTCGATCAGTGAGGGATCAAACAGGTTTTGTGGACTTTGTTTTCTGGGTCTTTGTCCACAACTGTGCTGAGCCAATAATATTCACATCAAACCAATATAGAAAATAATCATTGAGAATTACGTAATATAATTGTCACTATTTACTACAGACATGAGAATGTCGGATCTATCTATCTATCTATCTATCTATCTATCTATCTATCTATCTATCTATCTATCTATCTATCTATCTATCTATCTATCTTTCTGTTAATACCGTGTAAAAAGAATATACGCGTGTACATTTTCCCGAGAGTATTCTTTCATGGATACATTAGAAACAAATGACACTGCAAATGAAACTAATCGTCGTAAATGTTATTTAGTATGTGTCACATGAAGTATGCCACGTACTAAGACGAAACGCAATGTCTTAAATCTCCAAACGTTCACATTTGAAAGAACAAAGACAAGAAATAAAAATAGGACAATTTTTTTAGTAGGCAATAAATACCTGCAGCTTCCACGTGACACTAGGCAGGAGATGACGCTTCTGAGAGGCAAGGCTGTTAATACATACATACATACATACATACATACATACGCACGCACGCACACACACACACACACACACACACACACACACACACACATACACACACATATATACATATATATATGCATATATGTATATATACATATATTTTCTCATTCTGATTATTTCTCTGTTCCTTTCTGTTGAAGAGCGTAGGCTCGAAACGTAAGAGACTTTCTCACTTTCCGAGCGTTAAACAAATACATCTGTTTCTTGTTTACACACCCGTATAGTGTGTAAATTTTGTCGTGGTCAGGGAGTTGGATCAAGGAACCAACGTGAAATTTTGAGTTAAACTTGGGAAATCTGCTCAGAAACATATTTAGTTAGAATTCTAGAAGGCTTTCTCTACTCCTTTTTTATACTTGTTTTGTTACAAAATCTTCTATTAAAATTACCACCAATGTCTAATAACCTGCTCATGAAATTGAGGTGCTTGTAGCTATGCACTGATAAGGTACGCGTACACTTAACGTAATTCTTAGGGACATTCAAGGACATGCAGGTGAAACAGAATGTGACATTGCTACTCCTAATTTGTGCCAAATGAGTGGACAGCAGCAACGTGAAATAAGATGTCTGGTCAAGGATAAAACATATCACTGCGAATCGAACTCACCCCTTTACGATCATGAGTCGTATATCGTAACCATTAAACCATACGTCTTCCCACACTCACACATATATACACATACACACATATACGTACGCACATATATTTTCCGAGTGTGTGTGTGTGTGTGTGTGTGTGTGTGTGTGTGTGTGTGTGT
>NC_068995.1:55312630-55316341 GCF_001194135.2 Octopus bimaculoides | reverse complement strand
TGTGTGTGTGTGTGTGTGTGTGTGTGTGTGTGTGTATGTGTGTTCGTGTGCGTGTGTGTGTGTGGTTATATGTCTACGTATATATAATTGTATTCAAATATTATACAACCACCAATTTTTATAAAGCGGAATTATCGAAGACACGAAACCTATGATATAATTTTCAGATTCCATATTTCAGTTTGCAAATTTCAAGTTCGAACGTAAACTTCATGAACTCTTCTGATGCATATTTATATGCAATTTATCACGTATTTTAATGTTTACTCTAATTGTAAGTTAAAAACAATTTACACCGTGGAAACATAGTTTGTCTGTAGCGTCTAAAATTTCAGCACCGTTACAATCATAATTTATTTGTGTGGAGTAATAACGCAATAATAGGAAAATTATAGAGCAGGAATTATTATATTCGAAAAATGAATTTTAGAAATATCTCCATACTACGTGATATGTTTCAAAATGTTTTATAAACTAAATATATAAGTTGAGCAAATGATATTTAGTTCCATAAACATATCATTATAACTTCGCCAATCCGTTTAGAAAACGCGTCTATTGCATTCTGTAATATGACTAATGCTGTTGTTGTTGTTGCTCTTTTGTTACGTGTATAATTACGCTACATTTGATACAGGGTATCTTTGACATTATGACACATAGGCCGTCTTCCAAATATCTAAGCACGATAATTATATACTACTCACGATGTAGTATACCTGATATTCGAAAACCATGCAGTATATACCAGCATGCAGTTTCGAATCACATAGGATGCAGATTGGCATCCTTGACAGTTTCTATCCCGTCTGCTCATCCATTTCTTTTATTGCTCTTCTGGCTTATAGTAATAATAGCGTACTAGCTGGAAGCCGCATAACAAAATAATTTGTAGTTAAGATTGTAATTTTCGAATTTATAGATCAGTGACTAGTCCCTTTGAACAAAACATACACATGCAAGCCGTCTCACACGCACACTCTCACCCATACACATACATATTTAGAGGTAAGTTTCACCTATTTGTGTCGTTGTATGAAATACCGATTGAATAAAATAAACTAAAAGAAAAAGCGAAAACATAATTCATATTAATTCGTTTATTTAAAGAACACTATAATACTCTCTGGGTCAACGATATTTTGATCTTAAACAACGGCACATAATTCGATTTTGATATATTCTGTCAAAAACCAACCAAAGGATAAAAAATGTCCAAATCTAGTGTAAGTTGAAATGAAAACCCCGAGATTATATAAAGGATTTAAAACAATGGTTCAGCCTCACTTATTTTTGCACTTACAAATTTGCCCTACATATTTTCGATAGATTAAACATACAATATCAATGCCATGTGCTTATGTATTCTGCAAATGAAGATGTTATTGCAAATTTATCAAAGATGGTTTTTGTATATCCGTGAGCATGAGAAAGGAATTTTTAAGTAATATGCTTTCATATATTTTATGGAAAAAATATCGGAAATAGTCTAACAGGTTTATAAAACAAGAATGTGATGTTATATTTAAATTTAGAACAATAAAAAATCGTGATATCATTCCTAACAATATATATTGAGAGAGTGAATGCAATCTTCCAGCATACACATAACGACACCCCGTGTTCTTCTTTTTTATACGAATAAACACACTTATTATATTTGAGTCTTTTGTTTCATTTGCCAAATGTCAAATTTAATTTTCAGAGAGATGTGTTTTTCAAATAACCTTTGATTAGAAGAATGTAACTCAAAAGAAAAGCAACGCAGGTTATTAGTTTTCGAATGTAAAGGTTAATTTGATTGGATATCTTTCATTATGCCCTCGCTTATATGCTGCCTTAGATTGTGTGACCCAGTCATTTGCATAGAAACGTCGAATAATAGATCTCAGTAGGTGATTCAATTGTAGAATTTTAATCTAAGAGGATATGAAAGAAATTTTGTTGATTTTTTTTCTTTTTCGAAATATAGGATTTTTAAAAGGTCACAAAATATCATTATATGTTTTCAAAATTCAAAAGACAATTATTATATTTATAAATGCTTTAAAATAAGCAGTGAAGTTGTCATTGACAACTATGAAATATAGATAAATAGAGTTAATTACATGAAGTTGTTAGCTTCAATGGAGCATTGAAAAAAAAATGAGAGAACAGCGAAAGAAAGATTAAGATATATTTCCTGCTACTCAGAAGAAAGACATTGATTAATGTTAGTTCAACTCCAGCTAGACTATAATCCAAATTCTTGAACCAAAGAAATATTCACTTATATATATATGCATGCATACATACACGCGTATACACAGAGGCATACACACAGAGACACACACACAGACACAGACACACACACACACACACACACACACACACACACACACACACACACACACACACACACACACACACACACACACACACACATATATATATATATATATATATTTATAGAGAGAGAGAAAGAGATATTTTATTTAAATGAATATATCGATGAATTAAAATATAAACAAACATAAAATGTGTGATTGATTCATAAAATATGCTAACATTTTTATAGAAACATTTTAATATTATTGATAAATATTTGTACAAAAATATAGAAGCATTCATGTTGGCTCCTATATAAAATTATATAATTATGCAGAGTATATTCGGTGACTAAGGATAAATTTGTTTCTTGAGTAGTTATTGAGGAAGGAAATAACGTATCTAGATTATTTTTTCGATTCAAACATATTCGCTTAGATAGGAGAGAATGTATGATTCTTTATATCCGTTTATTTTCAGTTTGCACAGTATAGAAAACTGTTTGATATGACCACTAATTATAAGAATTCGATAGATACAACAGAAAATCATGCTACCGTAACACAATTTTCCAAAATCTTGCTGAACTGTTAAGAAAAAAAAAAGTAGAAGGCACTTGCCCAAGGTTCCACACAGTGGGATTGAACCATGAACCATTTGGTTAGGAAGCAAGCTTCTTACCACAGAGCCACTCCTGAGCCTGTATGAATCGCATTCATAAGATCGTCACTCTGCTTCACGCACTTCAATTTTTTAATCGTGCTAACGAAAGCAAAATTAACATTTTAACCACTAAACAAAGCAGGAACAGAAAGGAGCAAAAAACGCGATGGATCACTGTCATTCTGAAAGAAAAAGTGGAATATACACATCATCACAGAAATTAATTCTTATATAAATCAGAAGATTTAATATATTGATTAACGAAATATACTACCAACATAATTACAGATGTCAGGAGTATAAACAGTGATTTATTGCCACAAAAATATACAAATAAATCATATCAGGAACAGCTCTGAATATTAAAAATCAAAGTAACTTGATTCAATTTCATTTAGTTCTGTGTACTTTGAAACCAACTAGATACATTCACAACGGCTGTCACATTTTATGCAATAAAAATAAACATTTATTCTGCGATGAAAAGGATAAAATAAAACGAAAACGAAATGCAAAAATTTAGAATTTAGTAAGGAATTATTAGTTGCGAAAATATGTTATGGTATGAATAAACTTTAGATCTTTAATAATAAACGAAAAAGGCTTAGAATATTCGTCATCGGGTTACTCGCATTTATATAAGATAACATACACACAAACAAACACACACACGCACACACACACACACACACACATACACACACATACACACACACACACACACACACACACACACACACA
>NC_068995.1:55300417-55312611 GCF_001194135.2 Octopus bimaculoides | reverse complement strand
ATATATATATATATATATATATATATATATATATACGCAAATATTTATTGCTGTTAGTGTATAGATAGAGATAGATAGATAGATAGACAGATAGATGGGTACAGAGTGAAAACAAGAAAAGAAATATATTTATACCGTAACGTAAAGTTCTGTTTCGCGAAACACTTTTTTTTTCAGTTTTCAGATTTAATCATCGATCGTCACACTTATAGGAAGAATGCATGGACACACATACACACAAACACACATAAACACACACGTACACACATAGAGACACAAACACACGTGCTTATATAATTTTTGTAAAAAACCTTGTTACAGTCACGAAATTTAAATATTGACTTTCAAATAGGAAAAAAAGAGTAAAAAGCTAAAATAGAATTCCAAACAAGAGAAGGCATGCCATGAAAAGCCAAAATACCGAGGTAAAATAAGAATGGAAGAACAGACCAAATAAAATCTTCAAAACATGGTAAGCGCAAGAACATACCAATAGTGAAGGCAGATGGTACAAGAACAACTGGACAACTTCCTCTCACCTAAATAGTATAAATGAACGATAAAGTACCAATGGTTCACAGAACACGAAAATTCTTTTAGGGAACAAGATCTCCAAACAAGAACGAAAGAAGTCTATAATGATATAAAATCTCAAGGAAGCTTTGGATCAACAGAGACAAACGTGATAATCCTATCCTGTTATAGCGAAACCTTATGGAAAATGATATAAAACTCCTGAAATATAGATTTACGTTTACACCCCGCTCTCAAATCGGACACAACATATCTTATGAATCATATTGAAGAAGTTTGTTTGCTAAATGATGATGATCGGTCACTTGTGTTAAACAAAACAGAAATTTAAGTTTCCAATGAACGTGAATAAGCACTTTGAGGAATATATAATGTCTCTGAAATAATCAACAAAGTGAAATATTCCAAGAAGACATTTGACATAAAACTTTCGTACAAATAGATGCTCGAAGGGTCTCTAGAAAGAGTTCAGAATTATTTTGTTTTCTCGGAGACGTAATTAGAAGCGGAGTTGCGTGTTACGAATGTATAACTGTTAGTGTACGTGTGGTCTATAGAAGTTCAGTAAGCTATTTACTTCTGATAATTACAAAAGTTTCCGTGTCAGAAAAAATACAGACTGTGAGAAGCACAATGCTGCATGACGTAGGTCTGGAGTGTGAAGAAGTTGTCAAGGATGTAAATAAATGGAGTATTATGAAGCGGATGTGAAATATTCTGTCGTGGAGTGAGAATTAAAGTAATATGAACAAAACGTATAAGAGGAAACGGATGTAATGAGCAAGACAGAAAACTACGATGACACAGTCGTGTCTGCCGTGTGTATGGATGGTCGCAATTATTTGAACGTATGTTGAATGCTCAGCGTGAATAGAAACAGTAGAAGTGGGAGAGGAAGGAAAAAAATGCTGCTCATATAACTGTGTCAAAACGGATGTAAAACTGGAAGGATGTGTATTTGGCGTTTTTACATCTGTTATGTTCATGTTAGATTTCCATATACCCCACTCCTTCTTACGCTACTCTTTGTTCTATTGTATCTCCCCGTTTCATCACTGTATCTCCTTGCTATTGTTCAGACTATCTCCAACGAAGGTTGGCATACAAACCGTCAGTAGTAAATCTTCCTCTAATATCGTTCACGTTTATTACAAGCCATAAATCTCTCCCAATCAAACTTCCCTTTGATATCTTTTATTATTGACATACACTACTTTATCTCACTGAAAACTAGGTGCTGACAAAATTCGACACAGTACGAGATTTCGTGGTGCTGTAAGAGATTTGTTACATCTTTAAAATCATTCACATTTGCAAGCGATATGTACACTTCCCAGTAATATGTAGAATACATGTTTTAGAGCTTTACATAGCACACCAAGTACAACACACTTCATCATGGGCGATGCTTATCAGACATTTAAGACGTGAGAACTTTCGTAATTTATTTGTGTCGAATTTTATCTGCTTCTAGGCTTCACTGGCGAGTAGAAGTGATTCAATGCTACTTATCCCTTTGAGATAATTACAAATAACCAACAGTCCATTTTCTTTGGCTGCAATGTTAAACTAATTTACAGATTAAGTTTCATGGACAAACATCTATAAAGATTATAATCTGGCGTGAGCTGACGTTTGTTCTATTGAAATCATTCGTTGATAAATACACAATGTTTTGGAAATATACAGTAAACAGAAGGCTAGCACTTAAATTTAGTTGTATAAATATTCATTTGTGTGTGTGTAGTAGTGTTTGCACGTAGCGTTTAATAGTTGCATTGCCTGTATAAAAATCTCCTAACACATACATTCGTACATACATACATACATACATACATACATACATACATACATACATACATACATACACCTACAAATACCATTTAATAGTTGCATTCTCTTCCTATGAATCTCCTGATATATATGTATATACATATATACACATATATACGTACACGTACACACAGACACAGACACAGACTCACACACATATATATGCACATAAATTCATACACGCATACACAAAATATACACATACATATACCTTTACATTAACCAATAATATATGTGAACTTATGAGTATGTGTATGTAAGAACCATACCAGTACATCTATCACTTCATATACTTCTGTCTCTATGACAATGTATACCGCTGTAAATGCGAAGACGAGTTGACATCTGTCATTAGAAATAATATAATCAAATATATCCTTTGTGATTGATTATTTCATTTTAATGTTTGACAACGTTTTTTTTCTCTCTATGCATAGCTTCATTTGAAACAAGTCAATTTCAAACAATAACGTTTCAAAAAACGTAATTGTATTCTACAGTGAAGTCATTTCCTTCTTGTTTTGTGGGTCAGAAATCAACGGGTGATAAATCCTTTTGAAGAACCATATTGTCAGCTATGAATATTGTAAAAATCATGATGACGTCAATAAAAACGGGTTGGTGTCTAACATAACTGAAATTGTTTTGAGAAGCTCTTGTCGTCGGGTTATCTACGACTATATAGTTCTTATAATAATTTATGCATATTGAAAATGTGATGAGATATCTGTTCGTTGCAATATATTTATCAGCAATTTGTGACAGAAAGGAACTCAATATAAACTCATTTCTATCCTCGGCACAAATACAAATGTTTTGTCAAAATGCTTAGCGTTCTTCCGCCTAACCAAGGCCTCCTCCCAAGAATCACACTGTCATTGTATGACGACGTTGCCCTAAGTCTGTGTAGCGATTTCTCGTTTTACCAGTTTGAATAGAGATTCGTCTTTTCTAATTCCGTTTCATATTTTCTAGATATAGTATCCCTGGTGGCTTCCCTGTTAATTTCAAACGTTTCTACTATATCTCCATATTCTAGAAACGCCACCAAAGTCTCTGTCTTCTGAAATGCTACCCATTTTCAAGTGGTGCTAATCTTCATCTAGTATGGAAAGGAAAATGGATTGCATAACCTTTCCAGGTCCTCGAAATAGTGTAATACGTAAAATATTGAATCCATTCCGGACTAGTCATTGAGCGTCTTATGATTCAACAAACACATCACTTGAGAATACATTCGTATGAACGGACAATG
Source organism: Octopus bimaculoides (assembly GCF_001194135.2). NCBI lineage: Eukaryota > Metazoa > Mollusca > Cephalopoda > Octopoda > Octopodidae > Octopus > Octopus bimaculoides. The sequence continues at coordinate 55,308,989 of NC_068995.1, read as the reverse complement.
TAACTATTGATTCGTGCATTCAGCGTTGCAGCCACTGTTTCAGCTGCAAGAGGTGTCAATTATTCGCCTATTATAGTAATGAAGTTTGCCACCTATGTTTGTCAAGACACTAATTTCTATTATCTACCTGTCACATGTAGCCAAACATTAATGACATTTCAGCTTCCGATAGATTTCTGTCTCATATTCAGTAAAGCTACATCATCTGTGTAGAATCCTCAATGCATCTCTGTTAAGAAATTCACATGTTACTAATTATGAATGTGCGTGGCTTCAGATTTGACATATATGCTTCTTGTCGTATAAAGATAAGCTGTTATATTAGATTGAAAATTTAATTAGAAAATTATATTCTTAGGGAAAATTAGAGCCATTTTGGAAATTGAATTCTTCGTAGCAGAGTATAAGATTTACTTTCGTCGGATTATGCGATTGCTGTATCATTAATAATTATCGTGAAAAAACTGCGATAATAAATTCTTCCTTGGATGGTAAATACTTAAGTGTTATGAATGTACAGAGGAAATAATCTGTATGTCCAAGAAATTCAACACCTTCTAAATAACAAACGATTTTTATGAGGTTTCTCCGGCTTAATAGTTTATCTTCATTAAATCTATCAAATGTGGTATTCTCTGAAATGTAGAAGCTATTTCTGAACTGCTAACTATAGTAAGTCAATGACCAATGAAGTTTACTATCCATAAACACAAGAAAAACGACAGTGGCGGGCCACTGCAAGCAGCAGTTCAATTTAGTAGAAAACGGAGCCGAATTATAATAGAAAGAAAATATTGTTTAATGTGGTTTCATGAAAATAGATTGGTCTTGGCTGAGGCTTCTTATATATATATATATATAAGGGTACACACATACATCCAAGCTCCAGAAAATTATCAATGGAGAATATGGGACTGAACTCCAGTCTGATCTAGATACAGTAAAGCAATGATGGGCAATCATAAACAGAATGTGGCTAGACAAGGGAAGGTTTGAACTGACGCAAAAACAGTGGTGAGGCTGCTCTCATTTTCCGTCTAACAAATACACTCATTAATTACGGGTGGGCCGAGGCTGTTGTAGAACAGAATTGCCCATGGTAACACTCAGTCGGGCTGAATACGAGCCTACATACTGGCGAAGAGAACTTAACCGCATCTATAAATATTTGCAAAAAGAAATAATGATAAGAAAACTACATAAGCAATGATAACACATAAGACATAATAGCGTGAAAAGATGTTTATTTAGATAATGATTCTTAAGAATATATGCATTATAGATATAAAGGCAAACTAACAGACATACACAGACGTGCGCACACACACACATACACACACACACACACACACACACACACACACCACACACATAAACACACACACGTACACCACACACACAACCTCATACACACACATTCAGGTAGATATAAGAATGCGTGATTGTTTATGTCATGCTGTCTACTAATCTGCTTTCGCGTATTTTTGGATGATTTGTGTCACTATTACTGACACATATCTCTCTCCCCTTCTCTCTCGCTCTCTCTCTCTCTCTTCCTCCCTCTCTCTCTCTCTCTCCCTCTCTCTCTCTCTCTATATATATATATACATATATATATACTTATATGTATACACACATATTTATATACATGTATCCATTATATGTATCCAATATATGCACACGCACAGAAACACTATAGACGTACACATATTTCTACACATACACACACTATTATACCTACATACACAATGACGCACATATAGACACGCAGGTACACCTGCGCGCGCACGTTTATTATATTTTTTTCGTAAGATTAAAATAACTGGTTTTGAAATAAGAAAAGATCGCGATACCTTAAGCTGAATTTAATTATATGATTAAAGAATAGAATTTCAATAGAATCAATGTATTGTGACATAATACTGTTCATGATTATAAACACTTCAACAATTACGTTAAGAAACACATTATATATTTCATCTTTGTAAAGAACTTTCGAGTCTTTTTGTGCTTATCTAAAGAATGTTGTAAATATGAATATAATGAAACAACAAACTCATATATTTACAAGTATACATTCCTGTGCGTTGTTAGCTGGTAAGTGGGAGTGTACCCGGGTATGTATTATAAATAATATGCATACACATACATACATACATACATACACACACATATATATATATGCATGCAGTCTAACATATATGCACAAATATATGCATCTATCTATCTATCTATCTATCTATTTATCTATCTATCTATCTATCTATCTATCTATCCATCTATATATATCTCTCTCTCTCTATATATATATATACATATATGCATGTGTGTATATATATATATATATATATATATATAAATGAATAAACAAAGAAATATATATACACACATATATACACATATATATATATACGTATGTATATGCATATACACACAGTGACACACATGCACACAAACACACACATATATACTTATATATAATATTTTATATTATACTTGAAGAAGTCAGGCACCGCCATGAAAAGTATTGCCGAACAAATCAACTCCAGTACCGCAAACACGTGAACAAACCAACATCTGGTGTGAAGTGCTGTTGGGTGACATATATTAAGTCAATGACGAGCGCGCGCAGACGCACACATAGGAACACATACACAAACGCACACGCACACTCACACGCGCACACACACGCATATATACGTTAGACTTCCACCAAAATCACTCACAAGGCATTTGTCGGCTTGATACTATAACAGACGACACTTGCCCAACTTAGAAATAAATGATATTTATATCTTCATGTCTGTAAATATATATATAATGTGCGATTACATTGAGATATGAACATGTGATCAGTTGATATGAATTAGCATTAGCATGCTGCTTGTGGAGCTGAAGGTTCTTGAATTGTCAAATCTAAACGATTATGAACGCGTGAATATGGAAGCCTCTGGCTATGTATATCTAAACCTAAACCTATTCATAAATACATGTGAAATCTGTATGGATTCTGTTGCTTGAGACATTCACGTCGAAATTGCATTCATTTTTATCTAGTAAATTGAGAAAGTTCTGAACAAGAGAAATTATCATTTCATAAGTAGCAAGGACTGAAAAAGTAAGAAAGTTAACTATTTTTTTCAGAATGCCTGCATCCATCCATATATGCATACATGCATGCATATGTGTGTGTGAGTCTGTGGGCGTACATAAAACACACGCGCAACTTGAGCCGTAAATAATGTAAAACAAAACGGGCATGACCTTTTTTTTTGTCTATTCACGATACATATGTCGATTTAAATTGCATGTCAATGTCTTCTAGATACCTCTCAGTTGCCATATTGCGGGTTGTTGTATCCCTTTTAACCTGAACCTACTTGGGTGGCCAAGGTACGCCATATTCATGACAACTTGGATTTTGCAACAATAACTTCAACCTGAAACACCAGTTGTAAGAATAGTAGTTTTTCACTTCTGCATTTCACTTTGATTCCTCTGTGATTAAATCAAATCCGCTTGAAAAACTCTTCAACTGATTCTGCTGTTGCTGTTTGCGCTCTGGATCTCTTTCTGCATTAAAATGAGGGACGTTTCATAATTTTTAGTCAGGGTTTCCTACAAGCCCTCTCGCTTCGACATCTGAGGAGAATATTTTGACTCAGAAGCCAAGATCTCTCATGCTTAATTAAGTACATCTCAGACTTGAAGATGGAAGTTTTGTCCTTCTGCTTGCATATAACTCATGAGTTCAAATCCAATTCCTTGTTTCCATCAAAGTGATTGAAACACAGAATGCTCTATAATTCCAGACTTGTCGATGATTTCTAGATATATTTTCCATTTTGGAACGTCAGCTTGCCCTTCCTAATCGTTCGCTGTATTCTGTAAACCTCATAAATATACACTATACACCCTTAAAAATTATACACTATACTTGCATTTTCTGGTTAGTACTCATCAACGATAGAGTTTAGGAGTACTTTGACTTTGCTTGGTGAGAGTAGAAAGCAACATCAATAAGAATGATGGATATCAATCCCGTTTCTTTAATATTTGTTAATGCTGTCCTCCATCGTTTCCATTGTGCTCATACTGATATCGTCTACTCGTAAAGTTCTGTGGACCTTTCACCAGAGTTTGCAGGCACCGAATTTTGCGTTCGCTGTATATAGCATATAGATATATTGCTCGCAAGATTTCGCCTTGAAATTTTTACAGCTCCACGATTCCCATATTTCAAGGAATCGTCATGCCACCTTCTAAACGTTTGAATGTTGGAATAGACAGTTGCCTTCTGGGACCAAGGCGTTAACAACGCCTTTTCTTTTCCGTAATGAGCGACTTCATTATTTCTTTAGTTTGAAATTCATTCTACATAAAGTCAATTCACTAAATAAACTACTTTAGTATTCTGCGTATTTGGTGCCCGTTTGTGCAGAGTAATGTGATGCCATCCATGAAGGATCTGCTTTCAAGATGACATCCATTACAAGCGTAAAGGGTATTGTAGAAAATGCAGCTCTTATTGATATCTATCTATCTATCTATGTATCTATCTATCTATCTATCTATCTATCTATCTATCTATCTATCTATCTATCATTCTGTCTGTTTGTCTCTCTGTTTGCTTGTCTGTCTGTCTGCCTGTTTGTCTCTCTGTCTGTCCGTCCGTCTGTACATACATCAGTAAACGTTTATATACATAGATATATGCATACATAGATAATGTACACACATACAATTGTAAATATATGTATGTATGTATATATATATATATATATATATATATATATATGTGTGTGTGTGTGTGTGTGTGTGTGTGTGTATATGTAAAAGATTATACACATGCAAGTATATACATTCGTACGCTGATACATTCATTGAATACCTCTCGTCGTCTTTCTCTCAGATACTGAACTCTATATATGTGTATGTGTGTGTGTGTGTGTGTGTGTGTGTGCATGTATGTGTGTTTGTACGAGTGTTCGTAAATGCAGATTAATTTGTTAATTTGTTTCTGAACTTCTGTATGTTTGCTTCCATTAGCTCTCTTTCCAAATATGCTGTTGTCGTCTCACGTCACTGCTTTAGATATGCTTCTTACTTTTTTTTCCGTTTGCTACTTTATTCTTTTATTTATATTTATGTATTTACACATTATCTTATACATTTTATGCGATAAAGTTCCTTTTACGAATGCCCTCAGTAATATAGGGAGGGGTGGTGGTAATGTATTAAAAACAAACAAACAAACAAAATAGGAAATAAAGTTCTTTACTCGCAAACAATCTAATCTAACTATAAAAGTTTGTGGCCACTCACAGGGGAGATGCTCTGTGATAGTCTACAAGGAATTGGTAATTTGATGATGCGTACTAACACCTGCAGACATCGGTGGGCAATTCTATGAAATGGGATCAAACAACACTCTCTTCGATGGAATTCAATTATATTTGTTCCGATATGCCATTAGACATTAGGAAAGGTTGATTTCATGATTACTTTTACATACTATGTTATTTTATTGCTGTTTTTACAATGTCGTTACTGTTGCTGGCGTTGATATGTTGCAAGCATTAACGCCATCACTAATGGATTTAACTTTCAAAATCGCCTCTGATGTTCTTCCATATTATTTAAATAAAGTAGATATATTCTATGTTTTTCGTAACATTAAGGCATACTCTGAACTTTTAAATGTCCTCTCTGTGTTAGTTACCAGTTACTCAAAATATATAACACAATTATTAGTTTGTTTTATTTTGTTAAAGTATATTATTAGTTATATCGTATTTTGAAACGTGCAGAAAGTTCTTAGAAAACCTAATTTTGCTTAAAATTACTTCTGGTTTTGCTAGCATTTAGTGGCAAATAAATGTTTATATTTGAAATATAAAAATGTATAAATAATATGCACGACGAAGAACAGAAATATCAAAACTACTTGGAAAACTAATTTGGCAGTTGGTATAATGAATGCTAAGTTACAGGTTCGAACATTTGTGTGATTCGTGTTCTTATGTTGAATTGGTTTCAATTTCACTGGTTTTTCTTTATTGTTTTTTAAAATATAGTTTTCCACTTCTTACATCAGCAAAGTTCAATAATACGAAATCAGCCAGGGATGCTCAGATCGAAGTTTATTAGTAATGACCAACAAGACTTGTAATCAGATATATTTTATCTGGATCTATATTATTCAATGAGATCTTCATTTTTGTGTACTTTAAGATATGGTGTAAGGCAGATATGGTTACTGTTTCTTGTAAAAGAAACAAACATGGAAAAGCTCTCTCATTGACTCGTAAAATATTCATATTTACTATAAATTTTAAAAGGAAAGGCATAATAATTCATTTGTTTCTCTCATATGCAATTTTGTTTAAATGTAGATTGATAAATACATCGATACAGATACACAAAATAGAGAATCAGCAGGATTTAGTAACACCGCATTTTCCTGATGTAGGTATATATATATATATATATATATATATATATATATATATATATATATATATATATACGTACACGTATACCCCACCCTCACACACATATATATCTACTACATCTGTGGGAAATTCTGTCTGTGGGTGTGTTTGTGGGGTTGTTATTTAACTCCTACATCGTTTTATCGATTTTGATAAAGTTCTATATACTCTGGTACCAGACTGAGATTGTGGCTGCTGTCAATTGACATCGCATATCATCAACCAAACACCATCATGAAAGAGATTGAGGTGACAGTTGAGAGATGATGACATTGGATATGGCCGAAAAGCAAGATGAAATCTGGTTGAAGAAGTGATGATCCAGAAATGTAGTTGAAGTCGAATACTATCCATTACTTTATTGTGTAAGTTGTGTATGGAGATGTTTTGTGTGGAAATTATGTACAAATGTTGCTTAAAAAGTCCTGTGCATATATATTGTTATATAGATAAAGTACACATTAAAAATACTAAAAAGCGTTAAAACTAAGTGACAACCACACAATAGAATGTATATCAAATAACTGATGAAACCTCAACCTCTACCAAGAATTATTCATGCGGTCCTTTTCAACTACAAATAACAATTGAATTTTAGTAGAATTCGTACTTAATAATGAAGCATAAACCAGGTAATGATTAGGCAGACGACTTTTTAGCTCTACTGTACAACCACTCGATGTTTCTTGTTTGGTTCAATACATTTAATGTATATATTAGAGATATACTGAGTTCTGTTATTGCAAGTCACTAACAGATTCATTGGTAATATTGTTTGAAAAGAAAATTGAATTTATAATTACTGTAAAGTTATATGTACTTTTTGCATGGCTTATCGATTATGGAAGAAAATCTTCTAATGTTAGGTGCGTTGTAACTGAAGTGATAAATATCTAAAATGTTCACTCATTAAAGACACATAGCAGTAATTCGAATGTTTCTTTGTTATGCAACGTGTAATCGGAATGCACTTTCATTATCATTTGTATCAGACGGTAAAACATTAAGAATGAACATGTTTTATATATAAAACTAATCATTTTCAAAAGATCTTAAACAGAAGCATGTGATTAAACATTTACATTAATACCTACATTTTAATTTTACTATGTAATATGATGATGTTGGGATTGATGAAAACTCCGATGAGCCTGGTGATGATAAAGACGAATACAACAAAAACGCTTCCGATACCGACGTCAATGACGATGGATGCGGTTGTAATGATGATGAGGATTATGATCATGGTGATGATGCTGGTGGTGGAGATAATAATGGGGGTGGTAACGACGATGATACTGATGGTAATCTACATATATGCTGAAGCGTTAAAATGATGTGAGGTATACTCTCTGATTGGTAGTGGCGCCCGTACATTGCCTGTAATTGAAACTATTACGAAACATAATTATAAAATGGTGGCTGCAACGTACTCAATAACAAATCAATCATACCATTGTATCGCATGTAAACTTTGTCAGAAGATTTTAGGAAATTTTTACTTAAATAATTGATGTTTACTAATTCTACTACATGACCTCATATGAATTGAAGACGCAGATGTAAGTAATGTAATATACAAATACATTCAGTTACTTCTCTTCAATGTTACATTACGCATATATACTAAATGAAAAGCAGGTGCTCGGGTTCGTTGGGCGTTGGCCTATATTCCATTACATTATCAATTTGAAATTCCATCGAATTTTCTGCGCCTACCATCTCTACCACGGGGTGATGACATACGCACAAACTGATAACATTAGAAAAAAATTTCAATGTATTCTTCAATATTCTACACTGTATTATCAATCATGGCGACAGCAAGATGACTGCGACCGGTAAAATAATGAAATGCACTTGACAATGCTTTATCGGAAATAGTTACTCTTTTGCAAAATTCGCATGTTTTCCCGATGTAACAATTCTTGCTTGCTTATATCTATAATATGAAGTACCTTGTGTTGGAGCTTGAAGTTTAAACACTTATCTATTCACATTCGACAACACAGCTTACGCAAACATCATAAGAGTTATATATGAAATTTTTATATGTATATATATATATATATATATAT
>NC_068995.1:55299370-55300032 GCF_001194135.2 Octopus bimaculoides | reverse complement strand
AAATGCAGCACCATATTTATATAACTTTCAGAAATCTTTCAGAAATTTTGCATTCATAGTACATTTCTCAAACTTGTAAAAGTTGCAGAATTCGGAAATTTGCGAATTTCTGTATATCTGAAATTAGAATATAAAATTGTATACCGTAATATGAAAAACAATACTGCTTATGTATTGTAATAGAAGCGAATTGCAAAGTAGACTTTAAATGTCTAAATATTCGCATATTTAATCTCATCTTTAACTAATAAACATTTAAATTACGATCACACACAAATACGCGCGCGCACACGCACACGCACACACACACACACACACCACATCTATATATACATACTTCTACTTATGTTAATATCCTCTAGCTAATTTAAATATCTTGTCTAAATTAAACGTCTTTTGCAAGTGATGTCAAATGTTTTGCTTTTGACATTTTCGTTTTGATCTACATCTGCCCAGTCAAAGAACACTTCTAGCCGTCTGTGTTACGCTGCCTCAGCATTACACTTTCGGTGGTAGTTCAATCCGGCGGTTTAGTGGAAAACCAAACTAAACATTCACACGATACACGAATTACTTTCCGCCAATTGATGATGATTCTGTATATATTCTACACACACACACACACACACACACACACACACACACACACACACACACACACA
>NC_068995.1:55297551-55298988 GCF_001194135.2 Octopus bimaculoides | reverse complement strand
ACGTATGTGAGTGCGTGAGTGCGCACGCGTTTGTGTGTTTATATATAAGTGTGTATGTGTATATATATATATATATATATATATATATATATGTATGTATACATACATATGTGTATTTGTGCGTGTGCGTGTATGTTTCTAAATATAGGTGTATTAATATGGATATATAAGAAAGCGAGTGCGTATATGTATTCGTGTGAAAAATCTACACGTAGGCGTATGTTCAAATAAGTGTCCATTACACACCTACATTTATTTTATTCATAAGACAATTAACTGATAAACTATGAAACACGATCGCAAACATAATCTATTAATGATACATTCATCTCTTTACATTATTTGTAAAGCAATCATCTGATGAATAAATACTTTCGATTGTGTTACATACACATATGTGCGTGTGTCTATGTATATAGATATGTATATGGCTGAAGAGAAATTACGTATACACATATATGCATGTGTATACTTCTATATTTCAGTGTCTGTTTATATGTATCTTTGAGAATCCTTTGTACATTGGTGTACGTTTAGTGTTTTATTTATTGCCATATGGTTTCAAATTTAGCCATATGTATGAAAATAAATATTTACTACACCACCATGCATTTCAGCGTTGTATTACCCTACCAGAAGAATAGGGAAAATCAAATAGTCTTTTGTGGTCTATGTATGAGACTGATAATGCCTTGAAGTGTGTGTGTATAAAAATGGAATATAATATTGAAGTTAGAAGACGTTGCATGTTTTTAAGAAATAGTGCATTTTAGAAAGATGCTCAGTTTTCTCCTCAAACTGGCCATCTAGTTCTCCATATTTGGCAGAATTGGTGCGTTATGAGCAGAATATTTAATCTTCAGTTTCAAACAATACAAAACTGTAGACCTTAATTCAAAATCACGTTTATCATGGTGTGCGATAAATGTGTGGAACGCCTGAAGTGAGTGAAGCCTTACCAAAATTTAGTCTGAAAACTTCTCATTGGGCGACGGCAAGCTTTGTTTTTGTTGGACAAACCAGCATAAATACACGTTATTCTTCTATTCTTTTATTTGTTTCAGTCATTTTACTGCGGCCATGTTGGAGCATCACCTTTAGTCGAACAAATCGACCCAAGGACTTATTCTTTGTAGGCCTAGCACTTATTCTATCGGTGACTTTTGCCGAACCGATAAGTTACGAGGACATAAACACACCAACATCGGTTGTCATGCGATGGGGGTGGGGGAAAACAGACACACAAACACACACACACACACACACGCACACACATATACGACGGGCTTCTTTCAGTTTCCGTCTGTGACCTACACTCACAAAGCTTTGGTCGGCCCGAGGCTATAGTAGAAAACACTTGCCCAAGGTACCACACAGTAGGACTAAAGCTGGGACCATGAGGTTGGTAAGTAGGCTACTTACCACATGTATATATAT
>NC_068995.1:55293090-55295134 GCF_001194135.2 Octopus bimaculoides | reverse complement strand
TATATATATATATATATATATATATATGTTTATGTATGTACGTATGTATGCAAGCATGTATCTTTCTATCTGTCTGTCTGTCAGTCTATAATTATCAATATATAAGAAGATAGGATGTCTCCTTTTCCTGTTTTATGATTTAGTACAAACTGCTACCACAGCGAAATGCATAAATATAATTAGCCAGAAATTAATCTCTATTAAACTACGTCATTAATTTCTATTATAAATGATTAATATGATATTTCCCGCAGTCAGCATTTTTTAATAATTATATCTATTATTTTTAATAATTATGTATATTATGAATGTATATGGTGGGAACATACACACACACAAAAACGCACACGCATGCACTCACACTCACAGACACAGACATACGTTAATACACAGAACAACCATCAATCCGCACAATGCTCGCAGTTGCTTATTAGACACATAAACACATTCAGATTCACATAATCGCCCACACACTTAGACATGCGCTCATCTCCAATCGCACATATCATTGTCATTTACTTAAACGCACTTGGACACTCTATTTCAGTCGGATAATTGTTATCTCCCCTTCATTCGGCCTGTTTGTCCCATATTTTTCAATTTCATCTATTAAGCGTAGGCTTAATTCATCTCTTTCTCTCACTCTGTCTCTCTCTATTCTCTATATCTGTCTGTCTGTGTGTCTGTTTGTCTCTCTCTCTCTCTCTCTCTCTCTCTCTATATATATATATATATATATATATATATATATATATACACGTTAATTTTTTAATAGAACGCATTTGGCCAAATTTGGACATATGACAGTTTAACATAATAGCAACGATATATAATTGTGTGTATGTGGGGGGTGCACTTGTATGTGTGTGTGTGTGTATGTGTGTGTTTAATTCCTGGGGTATCTTTGGGAAAATTTTAATCTTAGACAATCATGGGTCAATAGGAATAGTGACACAAAGAGTGTGCCGCTTGCTATACTGTTCGTTTGTGTGTGCTTTCGTACTGTAATTCACAGATTGTTATTCTATCACACGATAGGATAATCCGGAGTCAAACAATCCAACAGTTGTGTTTTGGGAATCATATGCTACAATGGAGTGCATAACATCAGAAAACTGCACCTAGTTATATAATGCCTCACCATATATTACAGTACATGATGCAAAAATTATGCAATTTGATACAATTCAATGCATAACATATGATATAATATTAATTGCCATACTGAGTGGTGGATGCAATGTTTATGCTGCATTAACTGAGAAAATGAATACGAGCATCACGATGCATTGAATATCTCTTAACAGTTTAAAAAGAAATATATTACTGGTTTTATAAATTAAATAATGTGAAGTTGGTGTACGTTATTTTGCATGGCCTTTGATCACTAAACAAATTGAATAACCGTTGGATCTTGGGTGATTTAAAAGTTTTCAGACGCCAATAGAGTTGGTATAATTAAATAAACAATTTGGGGAAAGTTTTTGCTACAGAGCTGCAATATTTCAAATCTGACACATCAAGTTGAACAAAAGGAATAATTACGAATTTAATGAGATAAGATGACCACCTCTTGTATTGGGTAATTTCAATATCAAATGGGATCGTTCAATGTCATGTATTCTCCAGAAAGAGCAATCATTAAATTATGCAATAAATTAGAGAAATTAAGATATGAAGTAATTAGCTGAAAATGAGAAAATGATTAAGGTAAATAATGGTTGCGTGTAATTCACTCAATTAATGAGATTAATTAAAATGGTAATCCATCACGTAGGAGATTTATCATACCAGGAATATATAATGAATCACGTTGTATCAGTAAGTTGCAAGCTGTCAGGCATTTCATTAAATCATTAGTAAAAACTTATGACGGCTTGTGTTAATTTAAATAGTGATCAACAACACATCACTCACTTTACACATATGCACGAAGTCACAGGTACATCTATCTATCTATCTATCTATCTATCTATCTATCTATCTATCTATCTATCTATCTATCTATCTATCTATCTATCTATCTATCTATCTATCTACATAT
>NC_068995.1:55281067-55292361 GCF_001194135.2 Octopus bimaculoides | reverse complement strand
GTATGTATGTATGTATTACATGTAATTTATATATACCTCGCTCAGAGATTTATATATATATATTCATATGTATTTCTGCGTATGTATATACCTATATACTTAGATACCTGTTTACTTTTAAATTTATATTCAAACTGTATGTGTACCTGTGTGTGAGAAAAAGAGAGAGATAGAGAGATAGAGAGATAGAGAAAAAGTGAGAGAGAATGAATGGGGAAGAGAGATGCAGGGAGGCAGTGATATGTAGAGAGTGTGACACCGAGAGGAAGGATATGCTTTATCTCTATCTCATTTTAACGTTGAGATGCCATTACAGGATAGCATCCCGTGGCCATTGATATGACTAGAATAAAGTGTATCCGCAAAATTAATTCGTTTTCATCTGACAATCTCTACATATATGTAGATTAAAAACAAAGCAAACAAAAATACACCATGAGAAAAATGTAATTCGCTTAGATATCTTACTTGGGATGTCTTGGATAATTCCGGGATATTCATATTTATATGTTTGCAGAATATATTAATATTTAGTTGGCGGTTGATTGCACACAATGCTGGTCCAAGTACTCATTAATGAATTGCAAAATTAGAGGATTACTTTTGGGATTATATATTAGTCAAGTGTTTAAAACCCAGTAATGGCCTGCCTCATTCATTAATTTCTCCTCTAGATATATAAATATCAGTTTAATGTAGTAATGGCTTAGCACACTTTAGGAAATGCACATAAACATATTCGGACGCAGGCTTCTGTTGGTGAAAGCATAATGATATGCTGTCAGTAAAATATTAGTGATAAGATCGGAGTAGTATCAATTACAAGCTCAATCGTAGTATCATTGCGAAACATTAATTAGCACATGTATAGATATAACTGCTTGTGATTTCTAGGTATATGTAGTGTATATTTACAAGGATGTCCATCCTGACGTCATTTTGCAACCGCCATTATGTTATATTCAGCGAATAAGAAATCATATATTGGGTCATGCCATAAAAAGTGCGTTTTATATTATACTTCTTTATTTTTCAAAACTAAGATAAACAAACTTCTTTTTAAATCTCAAATAAACTCTCCTTCATTTTCTACAATGTTCTTCCATCTATCTGGTAGAGTTGCAAGGCCCCGTCACGAAAAACACTCCACCAGTACTGTTCTGACCTCGTCTACAAAATTCATATTATTTCCGTCCAAATAATTTTGAAGAGTGCGGAATAAATGAAAATCAGATGGGGTAGTGGCCGGCGAATATGGTGGATAGGATATCGTTTCCCATTCAAACTGTTTCTGCCTTTGGAATGTCATCCTCGCTGTATGTGGCCAAGCATTATCATGATGGAAGAATACCTTTCATCTTGAAACCAAAGATGGTCTTCTTTCTTCTAGCGCTGACTTAAGCCGCTCAAGCTGCTCGCAGTAGATCTCCTTTGTTATCGTTTGGTTCGGGTTTAAATGTTCAATGTGGACTAAACCATCCATATCTCACAAAACAGTTAACAACACCTTACGGAGGTGAAGACCTTTAGCCTGCGGTGCCGGTGTCTCTTTTTTCCTACAACATTTGACATTTTTGTAGAGAGCCTATTTCTTGTCACCAGTCAATTTTTGGCCCCAAAATGGTTCGTTCGTGAGATGTGATAGCAAAGAAGAGCACACATTCAGTCTCTGCGCGCGATTAGACTCGGAAGGTTTGTGAGGAACCCATTGACCCAATTTGCTCACATTTCCGATGGCACGAAGGTGTCGATGACTGGTTGAATGATCAAATCCAAGCTTCTCTGCAAGTTCCTCAACATTTACGATGTGATTTTGTTCCACCAAGTTTGCAAGACGTCTTCGTCAAGCTCTACAGATTTTTCAGGACGAGGCTCGTCTTCTGCGCTGTAGTTTCCGTCCAAATATTTCTGAATTTCTGGAACCACTGTTAACACTGGCTCACGCTTATTGTCCTATCCCCATATACTGTATGAATGTTTGATCTTTATATGGTCATTTGAAATATTAGAAATAACAATATCTTCAAACCAGCCAACTTCGTCATAAAAAATTCCACAAAACTGATAATGTAATAAAAGGTACTGTTAGAATAATGCCGGCGAAATGCTTACCAAATGATATTTTAGCGATAAAGTTTAAATGAACGAAAGTATGTTGAGATATGAAAGGGGACACAGTATATTGTGAAATGAAAGTTAATCACACCTGCTAGCATTTGCAATGATGAAGTAAAACTGTAACAAGGAATTTTATGGAATCAGCACATTGAATTATATTTTACACTTTAATCAATAGCATAAACCTGGTGTATCTTTTTTAGCAGATTTTAATTGACCTTTAGAGAAAATCCATGTTACAAACATTTGTGGGTGATGTAATTATAAAATCTCAATCAGGCTATCAATAATTTGTTAGCTAGACCTCTGGAATCAACAATTTCAAACTAACTACGTTGTTAGGATGCCTGATTAATATTTTAATGCTTCCGTCTACTATTCATCTATCAAATAGTTTGCTCCATTTAATAAAGTGTTATCTATCTGATCTAACGGAAACAGATGTTCTCAGCGCTATAGTTCTATAATACGAGTGAATGTATGAACATACTGACATTTCATTACAGTCACGATGATTATGTCGGAAACTAAATTTAATATGCAGTCCTCAGTAGTTTCACAAAAGTGTGTTTGACAAGTTTAAGAGGCAACAATGACGACAACTTATATAAATGGCAATATGCTGGTCTATTTCATGTGTACGCACACGCCATAAACACATAAACACACAGTTCCCCTTACACATTTAAATATATGTGTATGCTTCTGTATTTGCATACCCACATATATAAGCACTATGTTTGAATATATATGTTGCCCTCTATGAGAATCTATCTATCTATCTATCTATCTATCTATCTATCTATCTATCTATCTATCTATCTGTCAGTCTGTCTGTCTGTCTGTCTGTCTGTCTGCCTGTCTCCTATCGCCAAGCTCGCACACCAACATTCTTCGTCCCTCTTCCTTTCAGTTCGTTGCTTCACAACGTTCAATATACACATATTTTTTTCACGTCTGGCCGTTTGGCCTTTATTCCTTATTTTCACTGTTTCGTTTTCCTGTCTTGTTCTCTTTCCGCTACTACATTCCTCCACGGTACAAATTTAATTTGTGGTCCGTGGGAAGAGCCATACTAAAAATACGACATGCCCTAATGCTTCGAAACGCTTAGTCTTAGAATGGTGGAAGCTGATGAAGGAAATGTTCTCTATGTGGCTTGTGTGTTTTCTGTACTGTATTTATCATTTTGTCCACGTCTTTTTGCGACGTCCTGTACCCAGATATGAATCTATATATACATGTAGATGTATGTGTGTACATACATGTACGTGTGTACATGCATGTACGTATATATGCATATACTCATATATTATTTGTATCAGATGATCGAACGCACGCGTCGTCCTTGCAAGTAAGTTTTTTTAACTTTATATTTCTGACGAAACTCTATATATATTTGTATCTTTCTCCCCCTCTCGTTCTTCCTTCTGTTGTTCTTCGCCTCTCCTCTTCACTACGATATCTCTCTCTTTCACATCCAATTGACCCTAAAATCCACATAACATGCCAGCCCAACACCTTGCATTTCATTCGATATTTCTTAGATGAGTATGATATACATGACTGTATATGTACGAGAATTAAAGAAAACATGGCGTATTTAACAAAACCGGTAAATGCATAATGCGATATGAATGAGGAATAAAATTGTTATCACTTATTTAGTATGCTTCTATGATATATAGTACATTCAGAGCAAGACATCTATTTGCCTACAAAGTGTTAAGTTCCATGGAACATTGAAGTGTATAATGTAATATAAAAATAATGTTGCTTATATACCGTTACATTTACTTTGCTACTGGAGCGGAATACTATCGCTGACCAGTCGATGGTATACGAGACAAGAATTTTATTTGTTCATCATGTGTAACACTCTCACAAAATAAATCAAAAGTGGTTATAACATTATATACATTTATATATATGCGTGTGTGTGTGTGTGTGTGTGTGAGTGCTTGTGGGTTTTAAATGTTCGTCATTATAAATACTCAGTTTAAATGATTTAGTTTCAATAAAGAATCTCAGATTTAAACCACTTATCTGTGATTCTTATATTTTATCTTTTACTTCTTTCAGTCATTGGATAGCGATCATGCTGGTGCACCAGATTGCAGAGCTTCGGTCGAAGAAATCGAACCCCATACATATTTCGTGAAGTATGACACTTGTTTTAAAGGTGTCTTTAGTCAAAGGTAACGTAAATAAACCAGCTCAATTTCTAAGCGTTGAGGGAAATAGACACCAAATTATATGGCTGTTTATTGTGGCTGGTCAGAGAGCGACCATTTTTTTTTATCTATAAAGCTCTCAACTGTATAGGAAACTCGAGAGACTCAAATGACTGGATGTTCATAATATTCCTACAACTGGAGGGACAAAACCGTGATGGTCAGTTAATTTCGTAAACAAAATCTCAGAACGAAACTCTACTGCTACAAATTTGGCCGAGGTGGAGTTATACCCCTTAGATCATTCGAGTTATGTCCATGGCTCATGCTGAAGATATCTATAGGTGGTAGGTTTTTCCTAGTTGCCAAGTAGTGAATTGCTCTGATGAATGCACTGGCTAAAGATTTCGGTTTGGGATTTGAAAATTCTTCTCAGATCAAGCGGGTTTCTCAGTATTTCGCTCCTTCGGCGTAGCAAAGCTTATATCGTTTGCTGCTGTCGAGGTACGACCTGATTGCTTTCGGAGTCTCTAGTTAATTATGTATGGCATACCACCTCCATTTAAAATCCATACGAAGCTGGCCAGGGACAAGATGTTGCGCCCCTACGTTATCATAAAAGATGACTTGTCATTGCTAAGATTGTGGTTGAATGGCCTACCTGAGTCTACTGAATCGCCTAAACTGCTAAGTGCTTTATAAATCCAAATCCCATTTTCATTCTTTGACCGGCTATAAAAAACAACCTCATGTGTGTGCGTGTGCGTGCATGTGTATGAGTGTGCGTGCGTGTGCGCCTATATATACACATATAATCTCACAATGTGTGCAAAATTATATTTGATGTCTTCCCATATACATAATCTAAGTTCTGATTCGGGTAGGAGGGTTTCTATGGTATCACACCACGTTTAATATCGCTATGTAGGCTTTAAAAAATAAAAAAATATATTTACAACGTATTTTTCGGAAACCAAAATATATAAAATTAAAATCGATTTTTATCAGTTACGTAGACCAGAAAAACACCTTTGAACTAAATAATATTGAACCAAATAACACGACATTACTGCGAATATCTATCCTATGTGCACGGAATTTCCGCATGGAGAGCAACCGAATTATAAAAGCGTATAACACCTTCCTGAAGGACATATTACATATGCATCAGTGAATATTACGGGTGTAGCTATATCATTATCTTGTTAGTAAATCCAATTCATATCAGAAGACACTTTTCTGAATGATGTATCTATAAAGGAAACACACTTGAAAATATCTTTTAGAAATACCTGAATATATTGCATCTTGTATACACAACTTTGAATTATATAGGTCTGATACAGAAGCTATCGCGATTTTACTTGACTGACAGGAAATCAAAATTACCTCATTACTTATATGGTTCTTCTTTCACATGTCCGAACAAGCAATGTTCATTTTCATGCATTTGTGTCTGTTTAACATATAACTTATATTAAAATAATCATTGATTTTTCTTGGGTAAACGAACATTTTCATTTTATAAACATCACTGCTTCCACATTTGTTATTTTGATATATGATCCTTAAATTTCTACAACTATCACCTCTGCCTGACCTCTCTTACTTCAATATTTCCCACTTAATATTGCCATAACTATAGCTTTCTCACACATCTTCCAAGCTTTTCCGTTATCCATGAAGTTTCTTGCCCATAGTTACAGTCACTATATCCTTTCACTTTCTCACGACGTAAAACTCTTTACTTTATTTATGAACTTTTTGAACTACGAGTCAATACAATATATATTGATCTGTATCTAAGAGAGACCTCTGTGATCGATTGATTAATCTTGAATGTTAATTCAAACATTTATCTTTCCTGAACTAGTTTTAGTGTGTTCCATTTAAGATCTGATATCAGTAATTATAAAAGAGGATCATTGTTGCTGGTTAAATTAGGATATGTTTTTTCTTTACTACTGATACTTTTAATATTTCTCTCTCTATTTTTGTTCTCTAGAATTAACAAGGAAAAGAGTCTCATTACCTATGTTAGTTTATAAACTAACTCTTTTATGTTAATGATTATGCTGGAAAGTGAGCCTGTGTCTATATTCATATCAATCGGTCAGAGAATTGTGACGATTGTATATTTGTCATTCCTGATATTTGCGCCGCGACCAATGCGATAGGCCGATCGTATCCTCGCGACCGGCGGGAACTGGCGCGCAGCCCCGGACCGGCCGAAATTTCCCCAAGACACCTGACGAAGGCTGGAAGGTATATCAGCTGAAACGTTGTGTTAACAACAAACAAGATGAAGACAAATATCCTTCAATGTAAATAATTCTATGTGGAACATTAAAATTTATGAAAATCGGTATTTAAATTTTCATGTACCTTTATAAAATGTTTAAAATCCCGTTAAGCTGATGGAAAAGTGTAATTATTTGTGGTAGGGTAAATTTATGTTTTTAGTCGAAACGTTGTTTATTCGTATGTCATTCATCGATCAAGCGTACGTTCGATGGAAGGTTTTCCAGCCGTGAGCTACCCGTGTTTATCTTTTCTTTAGGTATAGTGCAATTAGGATCCAGTGTGTACTTTTCATGACGGTGAAACGATCACACAGATGTTCCATCTCTCATCGGAACATTCAGTTATTGTTTACCAGTTACGATTTTCAGCAGTAAAAAGGAAAACAATATAAGAATTGTAATAAATTTGAAGAAATACGTTATACTATCCTCGGGCACAATGTTCGAAAACCACTTTGCATCATTGCATATGAAGGAACTCTAAGTGGGCAATTGACCCGCTCGAATTAGCAGCCAAATCGTCCTAAAAAAATTAAACTACATTCTTAAATAGGAATGGCATTTTAGATCAGCTGAAATGCAGAAGTTAAAAACATTATAATTGGAGAAGAATTATAACGGACTAGTATCCACGAGAACGACTCTCATAAAAGATTTACTCAATTAAAATTGTCCTGGGGTTAAACAATACCAATATCAATATAACCGTTACCGCTATCGAGTTAAACATGAATGATGAAATCAGAATAGCAACATTGTAGATATTATCTAGAGAAGCAAACTGAACGTCTACGCATATTAAGCTATTATAGTGTAATTAGTTTGTCATTATATGAATTATATTCAGCGAATTCCACATAAGTAAATAAAAACAACGTAATTGCATTTTTTAAAACAAACCTTATTAGATCTTTATATAATAATAATAAATTGTGAAATTTCTTCACCTTTTATACACATAATGATATTAAATGAGATTATTGCATTGAATAAAGGCATTTAATGACTCATTATTTTCAGAAGAGCTCTTAAAATGTATAAGCGTACAGAATATTTTCGTAACTGATTATACATACACATATATGTATGTATATATATATATATATATATATATATATATATATATATATATATATGTATGTATGTATAAAGAGAGAGAGAGAGAGAGAGGGAGAGAGAGAGAGAGAGAGATGCGTAAGCGCATATACAGGCACTCAAACACTCGTCTACATGTAATGTATACTTATTTACAGTGTTCTCTGGTGAAAATGTATCTACCTACCTACCTACTTACCACAAGTACTTACTTATTACACACACACATGCAAGTTCGTACGTACGTACATACATATATAACCATATCATCTGACAATATCTCAAATACATATAATTACAAGCCATTTATGTTTTATAATTCATATTTTATGTGTAGTTATACATATTTAAGTAGTTATTTCATAAATAAATATATTTATTTATATATATTATTAGCAGTTAAGAGGAAGTATTTTCGACATTATATAAGCCAAAAATATTTATATAAGAAAGTAAGGAATTGGGTTGTGAAGAAAATATAATTTCGCAAAATAATTGATACTAATTTGTTTTAATTTCTGCTTCATCTTGGACATAATGTTGAAAATGATGATGGAAGTTGCAGTACGTCGATGATGATAATAGCAATGTAGCCCAGGACTATGATACTAGTGAGCCCTTTGACGGTTACTGGCGTTAATATTCGATGAGATAAATGTAAATTTACATCCCATTTTTATTCAGAATCAATTTTATAAATTGCTAATATTTAAAATTTCAATATAAGAACGAAGTTGATCTGTAATCATAGAAGAAATAAGAGCTATATATTGCTCGTTGTCATTTTTCGAATTAATCAGTGTTGAATACTTGTCAATAGAAAATAAATTTTAAAAAAGAACCCTCTCCCCGCTGTTTTTAATATAAGGTTTCGTCATGACTACAGGTTTAAGTATATTTATATATATTTCGTTTGCCAATATATTCCCAAAGTTGTAGAAACATATCTAAGAAAGAAATATTTCTAAGCATATGCCATCTAAAATGTTGAACCTTTCAAATACATTACTTTATATCAAGAGAATATTAAGAAATGGATGAATTATATCAGAAAGGAATCGAGGTTATGGAAGATTCAAAATATATTCCCATTTTACAGTAGAATATTAAGAAATGGATGGATTATATAATAGAAATCAATTGAAAATACGAGTTTCCAATGAATATATATATATAATTTTTTTGTCAGAAGAATATTAAGAAAGGTTTGAATTATAACATGGCAATATAAATTATGAAAGTTTTGAAATACATTCTTATTTTCCAGAAGAATATTATATTAAGAAATGGTTGAATTATGAGAATTAGGATTGGAAATTAGGAAAATTTTTGAAATACCTACTTCGAATTTCGATAATTTCTATTTTACGGAAATAAGTATTCGCTATCTATACAACGGCAGAGAAAGCACTTTTGTACACAAATCCCAATTATTTGTTGGAATGAATGAACATCTTGGGTATGAACTAAAATGTTGAGTATATATATACATACATGCATGCATAAATACATACATACATACATATATATTATATAATATAATACAGTAGGACTTCTTGAGTTTGGGAATAAATTTCTTGATTCGAAAACTCTAAAAGCCAGAAGTTCAAGTGAAAACAACTTCTGGACTGTTTGTAAGCTACCAGTGTTCATATAATAATATAAATTGTTATAAAAGTTATCCATCAGTTATTATCTACATTTAGGTTCACAAAATGCATTCATATAAGTAGCATATAACACAAAAAGGCTTTGTAGCTAAAACGGGGTAATATATTTTCCTAATATTTCAATAAATAAATTTTAAAACAGTTTCATAATATATTACAAAATATTTTACTTATTCTCTATCACACTAACGTGGGCAGTAGGTTATCAGACTCGTTACAATGTCGAACAAATATAATTGACTTAATTCCATGCAGTTACAGTGGATGACGTTCTCATTCCAAATACCGCGGAAGACAAACTTGATGTTTATTGTAAGACCATAAATATATATTACTAAAGAACTAGATTCCATTCAATCGAATAAGTCATTCCCACACAATTCATTCCTATATGAAATACAATTACTGCATCAACAGAAGGTGTGTATCGACAGATACGCCTATGGGATACGCGAAATATCTTGTCAGTTAAGTTCCAATCTATTTGTGCTTTGTGTAAGAAACTTTATCTGAAAATAAAAAAACCGATGAAACACCGTTAAATATTTTGCCCGGCATGCTGAAGATTCTACCAGGACGCTGCCTTAAATATCAATGGAATATTAGAGTTAGTTGTTCACGGCAGTCGCCGAACTACAGAATGTGTCAAATAATGTATCTATAAGAATTTATATTGCTTGAGTTAATGAAACTTGGCACAGATTATACATATTCGCTAACATTTAAATATTGATTGGCCAGTTTTTATTTCTATAATAAAACTATTTTGAGGATGGCATGGAAAGACAAGTGCCATTCGCTTTAATGTTCAGATCTAAGACCGTGGGAGTTAAATTTTGACATCGTTTACATTGATTCAATTAAGTAATCTATGATATTGTATTTTAGCCCATAATTTGATGCCGTTGAAGATTTTTCCCTGTGATAATAATGCAATATACCTACAGCTACAAGGTTCATATTATTGGATACCTGACAGGTGTTTGCGACTTGTTTTATTCATACTTATATAACAAACTTCACAATATAAATTATGAGGTATATAATATTCTATAACATATAGAAATGAGTTCATTGACCTAATACATTGGTTATAAGGTGCGTTGGAGGTCTAATAAAATGGGTTTTATAGCAGTAATGAACTAAATGCGCTCCTATGCATAACGAATTGATTTCAACTAAGATATTGTTAAATGTTTAGTGTAAATGCTATATATCAGATTTAAAATGTGCAGGCGTGGTTTAATGGATGTCAGTGAAGTATACATTGATTGTGACGAAAGGCAATCGGCCTGTTATTCACAGAGAGGTGCGGCAATAGCTATCTATCTATCTATCTATCTATCTATCTATCTATCTATCTATCTATCTATCTATCTATCTATCTATCTATCTATATATCTATCTATCTATCTATCTATCTATCTATCTATCTATTTACCTATCTATCTATCTATCTATCTATCTATCTATCTATCTATCTATCTATCTATCTATCTATCTATCTATCTATCTATGTGTCTGTCTTTCTCTGTTTAATTATCTGTCTGACTGACTATCCGTCTGTCAAGCTATATATTGTATTATATATATATGTATGTGTGTGTATGTGTGTGTGTGTGTGTGTGTGTGTGTGTGTGTGTGTGTGTGTGTGTGTGAGTGAGGAAAGAGTACCCAAAGTTCTCATTACAGCCAGCTTGTATAAACTCTGTATTTGGAATGACCAATTTCAAAGACTGTTGGATTTTACTTATAGAGTATAGGAATTTTACTAATGGATTTACAAAGGCAACGACCAATCTTAAAATCAATTGGATCTTACTCACAAAGTATTGGAATCGTATATGTATACCATTCTGCCTAAACAATGGATTTACAAATACAATATGCCTACATTCACTCTCTATTTCCTATCCTAACTAAACTAACTATTG
>NC_068995.1:55273205-55280751 GCF_001194135.2 Octopus bimaculoides | reverse complement strand
TATATATATATATATATATATATATATGTATGTATGTATATATGTATGTATGCATGCATATATGCCATACCGGCATATATTTGTATGCACACAACATTAAAAGTATTTATGCATATGTTTTTGTATGATGGAATGCGATTGTGACAGTGTGATTGCTTTCACATATAAAAATATTTATATTTATAATAATGCTGTATATCTGTGTCTGTGTGTGTGTGTGTGTGTGTGTGTGTGTGTGTTCGTATGTATGCGTGTATATGTACGTTTGTGTGTGTACATGCATCGTACATATTTATACACATTAGTCTCTACGTATCATACAGAAAATATAGATAGCATAACATATTTACATATATACATTAGTATATGTGTGTGATTATATATGTCTGAGTACGTGGGCTTTTCGGTGTTAAGTATAGCCATATATATTTGGGCGTGCAATACGTGATTATTTACACATTTTCATTGTTTGTATATTTTTTATTGATTACATTTTCCTGAAAGAATATAAAAGAAAGGGAATGATCGCATACTTGTAAATATTCAGAAAAAATAACGTGTTTTGCTATTATTTGTTGGTTGTATTCCACCAGGGAAACATTTTTTTGACATGGAATACTTTAATCTGTTGATTGTTTTTAGCTTTCGTATACTTTGAAAAATCATGTGGACATCTATTTCAGAAAATATTCGATAAATATTGATAAGATACAGATGTGTGTTACAGTTGTTCTGTCCGTATTATTAGAATGAATTTTATAATAGTTTTCACATTTATATTTCTATGGTAATAAAACGAGCATATAAGTTTCGTTGCGCAAGTCTTTAGAGAAATGTGTGAATTTGAAATTTATGTAAAACTGGTTGTTGGTCATATTTTACATGGTGCCCCAATGTCTGATACAAAAGAACTGCGAGTATCTCAAAGAGAAATATAGTAGATGAGCTTGTAGCACAATTCGCATGAGTAGAGTTAGTAATATTAGTAGTAGTACTAATAGTAGAAGATATGCAAAGCGAGAAAACATGAGTTAGAAGGAAACATTAAGCTGGATGAAGACAGCCCCAAAACAAAATCTGTCCCATTGTTTACGCTCTCTGTTTCATATTCGTTCAATCCTCTGTCTTAATTTACTGACTCGGTTTTTCAAATGTTCTTTCAGTCTAGATTTTCTGACGCGATTTTTAGCTGTATATGTTTTTACTTAAGATATGTACTAAGTTAATAATGCATATACCAACAATATGCAGATATATGACAATATATGAGATCAACTAATAAAATTTGCAAGAGAACAATGCAATATTATCTTATTCGGTAACTCTATGGAATGAAAGAAAACGAATATCAAATATGCTTTCCTGAAAAGAAAAATGCATTATTTCTTTGCGCAGCTGTATATGTTCGAATACATTTGTGAAGTAATAAGTGCCTATTTCTGAGAAATTAGCTAAATTTGATTTTTATGACAGTACTTCAGAACAAACTCTATACAGAAGTAGTCATATAAAGAAATCATCGTTTATTCCCAATTTGTGTTATTTTTCTGACATGTTATGGTTTTTCCCCTTGTTACAGTTCTCACTCTGTCAATATGCTTTAATATCAAAGTACTCTCATTACAGAATACTTCTCTGGACTTCAAGTAAGTAGTCCCAATACTAAAATACTCCTGCACTGTGCGGAGAAATTGTGACACAGTACTTGCGGTATGTCGGATCGTATTTTGAAATTCTACCATAGACAAATTTGACAGCCATCTTGCGACGTAGTGCACTAATGTTACAATTAAATAAAATGCAATATATCAAGGCGGTGAGGTGGCAGAATCGTATGTGTTCAACTTCCACCGAGGTCGACTTTTCTTTTCATCCTTCCGGGGTCCATAAAATACCATCGACTTGAACACCGGCGTCGATGTAATCGATTTTCCCCGCTCCCAACGTTGCTGGTCTTGAGCCAAAATTTGAATCCGATATCTTGCAATATATCATGACCTTGATTAATTGACACATGGTGTTATGTATCGAGTAAAAGATATGAATAAACCCTGGCGAATAATAAGCAGTAATTTGCACAATATCACCATTTTGGTTATTATTAATGGTGAGCTGATAGAATCGTTAGCAAGCTGGGCAAAATGCTTAGAACCATTTCTTCCGCCTTTACGCTCTGAGTTCTGAGTTCCGCCGAGGTTGACTTTGCATTTCATCCTTTGAGGATCGATAAAATAAGTACCTGTTACGCACTGGCGTCGATATTATCGACTATCCCCTCTCCCTAAATGTCGGCCTTTAGTAGAAGAGATTAATATTACCGTATTTTTTTAATAGGAAAACTTTCGCTTATTGATCAAGCAGATACGTGTTGGCCATGTTTCGCTATCGACGATCAGGTTAAAAGTTCTCTGTCTTTCCTGCTGCATGAAAATAACTTACAAAATTTTTTTACAACTAATTGAATTTAAATATCCTTTTTTTTTATTCTTCGTCGCTAAAAGTTGATCCGAAATATTTGCTTTATTAGCTTAAATAAGAGGAATATCTCACCTCAGCCAAAGTTTTGCCTATCTTTTGCAGTATATGAATACATATTTAATTTACACATATTTGTAATTCTTAGAAACTGTTGATCAAATAGCCACGTAGTTGCTGAGGGAGTCGTTTAAATCTAACTCTACATAGTCTAAGTTTATAGATTAAAACGCGCATTGATGGGTTTAGTTAAAACAGCAAACACGTAACACAGATTTTATGAAGATTTTAATACATTGTGAAATAGAACTGAAAATAATTGATTTCTATTGAGCCGACAAATTAATCCCGATCTAGAGGGAAAGGAAACAGAATTTTGCAACACTCATACCTTTAGTGAGGACATTAATAGCCTAAGGGAAATGAAGTGTAGTTATGCAGCATTTGAAATCAAGAAATAAACTTGATTCATCAATTCATATTTTCATAATCGGTTTCTTTTGTGCCGAAACGGTAGCTGTGTGAGCTTATCCCACGAGATGTTTCTCTGTTTGATAGTGAAATTATTCATTTCATCAGTTGCGCAAATGACGGCATCGTAATCATATTCCTTTTGCTATTATGTTTTGCTCAGTACCAATAAATCAATATTCTAAGAGTCTGTTGATTCTAGGTTAAATATTATGATGTGATTAACTTTAACTATTTATATTACTGTAAACGTAACAATGTTTAATGTAAAGCTATGATACCTTCACGGATATATATATGTATACGCTTGCATAAAGACAAATACTATTTGCGAAAGATTTGGTTCTTTTAGCATAAAACATAGAAGGAAGGATATTATAATTTAAAAGAGACCACACACTTTATCTAAATGTTTCCCCTTGGAATACTGAGAAACGTAAAGAAACAGCTGTAATTACAGAAAAACAAACCATTAGTGATTGTTTCACAGTGTGAAATAAGAATTTACTATTCAGACAAGGGTGATACTAAGTCTTCATAAGAAACTGGAACATCCAGATATATACATGTATCACTTTTTAAAATGAAAATTATTGATATTCAATGGGCTGCTTTATCCTATCACTTTCCTATCTTTTCTCTCAGCTGATACGGCACATGTTTCAAATGCGATTTCCTTTCTGTTTTTCAGATACCATCAACGATCTTCTCGAGAATATTCCACAAATCTAGGGTTTGATAACTCGATCCACTTGTCCTCAGAAAACGGCCGAAATGGTCGCATGAAAAGCTGTGCACATCTAGACCGTCTCGCATTATTTATAGATGAAGAAAGATTCCATATAATAAGTAAAACTTCTACGGATATATTCACAAACTAGCTTCGTTTATGAACGATTATACATATACTGAAAACTGACTGTGTCCAAATTATCAACAGACACCGGACCCAAGCTGGAGTAAATATGAATTGCGAAACATTGTTGTAACACAACAAAGACTGCTGTCTGACATACTATTTCCTACACCATTTAGGAACCTGGTCTATGTTGAATACATAATCAATATAACTGATGGAAGCATACATATGAATTCTGGAATAATGTGAACGTAGTAAGACACAAACACACCAACACACACACACACACACACACACACACACACACACACACACACACACACACATGCATGTCTGTATGTATATATATGTATGTACCTATGTATGTGTGTGTGTGAGTGTCTGCGTTTGTGTGTATGTATGCATGTGCAACAGAATTGTTAGCTTAGTTCATAGGAAGATCTTAAAATGAATAAAATTTGCATGGAATTACATTTTAAAAAATCGATTGAATCTACATTAATGATTTAGTAAAATGGAAACGGACAAGCACAAAAGAAACCTGGGAAAATCCTGGATATGGTCACTTGTTCTGCCAGAAATAACTAGCAAATTGCCGCATAAACCGAATTGTTACCTGAAAAAAGGGAAAGAACATATGCCAAGATGTATTCCTATCTTTTACGCATGAGATAATATAGCTTAGTATATTCCTCCTAAAATATCAAGGATTGTCACAGCTGATTATACATCAGCTATATCATTACTTGTAAAAGCTTAAAGCTAATCGATCCAAACCAACACCATCACCACTATCAGAAGAAAAACATGTTGTATTCAGCTAATTTGTTACATTCATATCTCTTCTGTTACGAGTGCACCTCGAATATTAGAAATCTATGACATCGCAATTAAAGATTAAGAGAAATAATATTCTTGTTTTCTTTAAAAATACTTTAATCAGGTTTAATATATAATTATAAAATATTAACAATTTCTGTCTTTTCTTATTCAGCTGCCGATGTTTGCCCTTGTCAATCAAGAGACCAAAACAAATGCACCGTAGTAGAAGTAGTACTGCAGATTCATTGTGCACTTAATGTTATTTCGTTTATATATTGTGTATTGTTGTATCAATCTGTCCTAATACATTTAAGTTTTCTCACGTGAGAAATATCCCTCGCTGGAATCATCAAAAGAGCAGCCCCTGTTGTAATTGTCGAGAACGTGAAGCTTGTCCATTTGGATGATAACACCGTCGTATATGAGGCAGAAGTCGCAGCAACGCTTCAAGATAATCTGAACGAAGGCGATTTCAAAAAGGCGATTTCAAAGGCGATTTCAAAGGCGATTTCAAAAAGCGTTATGCAATCCACCTATCTGCTGTCTGGCACGTGACAAAAGTGTCTATCTATCTATCTATCTATCCATCTATCTGTCTATCTATCTATCTATCTGTCTGTCTGTCTGTCTGTCTGTCTGTCTGTCTGTCTGTCTGTCTGTCTGTCTGTCTGTCTGTCTATCTGAATACCGTAACCAGTAAGCCACACATTTATGATGATTAAACCTTACTGGTATTAAGTTGTTCCCCTGAATATAATGGAATAAGAGGATAGACATAATTTAACGTTACATAATTGCTCACATATTTCCTTGTCTTTTACACGACGTATCTTCTTTAAGTATGATATCCTGATTTCTGTTTTAAACTAATTCTGCTTGGATCACACATAACTAAATTTTATTCAGCATGCCGGCTAATTGCGACTTTGGCAATTTCTCAATCACTGCATTTGTATTTAGTATCTGTAGCGGCTAATTTGTCCTTACCTGCAGTTGTCCGTCAATATTTGCTACTGACGTAACGCAGAATTATGTATTTGGGAATGTCGCCTTTGCTACTTGACGATTTTCGCCCACCACGGATATATCTCTGTTTTTAATTTATAAACTGTAAGAGATGATATATCGAAATAAATGCCACAGTTTATCGGACAGTTAGTGAAGTAACTGCTTTATGTAAGATACAAAAATTGCTATTTCGTAGCTTTCATAATTTAAATAATACTCTAAAATTGGAAATCGATTGTCCTTCTGTGTAACTGACTTTTAGAACTAATCAAGATTATATTCTAATCTCATTAAAATGTTTTAAGGGGAAGAATTCAGTTTTGGTACAGCGTAAGGAAATCATAATCAATTAGAGAGATAAATCAGTATAAATAGAATCTCACAAAGAAGTCGTCGTGTTTATTCTCAAAGCCTTTTTCTCAATGTGATTGCGAGTCGTGTGTAAATATATTTTATTGTTTATATCTTCTGAATAAATTCATATAATATTACTTAAGGCTGCACGTATGAACATGTCTTAACGGTTAAGGACTTCCTAATGTTTAATGACAATTAGATATGAGGGAAATTGAAAAATGTGTTGAGAAACTAAATACTTATTTCTTTGTTTTAGAATTGAAATATAAGATGTGAATCTCAGAATTTGAATGGAATACATAACTATTGATTTTTGATGAAGTTTCGTTGCAGACAAAAGACAGCGAATTTCACTGTCTTTGTTCGTCTTCATTAACTTATTCAGAATATATCAGAAATTCTGTCTCATTAGCCATGCCTCTACCTACGCAAAATGTTTATATAACTAGAGTCATTAAAACATATATACACTCATACAAATTGACATCTTAGAAAACGTGTTAAGCGGTTGAGAATTTTGAATGTCATTTACGCTATAAATAATACCAAGAAATGCATGAGCGTCACAAATCAATTCCCCTCTGTAATTTAAGTTTTTGTGCCTAAGAAATCAATTGATAATGGATTCGAAGGAAAGAGCACTTACGTACATATATAATTAGAAATGTAGATATTATTGGCAAGAAGGGATGCCATATGTTCGATTTGTGGTAAACCTGTTATTACAACAATGATATATGATATTGATTTCCTTGAATGATTTCCCCATAATTTATCGAGAAGACAGAGTGATAATATTTCGTATGGTAACTAAATATATTACATTTGACATCTAATAAAAGCTGACTAATTTACTTATCAAACTACTGGTTCTAATGAATTCTGGCCTCTTTTGTTCTGGGTTTGTACAGCATGACTTAATTAGATAGTCTTCTCAGCTTGTTAATGTATACATCAGTTAAATATATTACAACTAGTAATTTGCTTACACCCGCATATATTTGCATTCCAGGATATCAAAATCAAATCGTACAATCAAACCAGGGTCAAAACGATAAAAATACATTTAAAGATACACTTTATAAAATATATATACGCATTCAGAGACAACGCTATGAAAAAAAGATATGCAGCTTCAAAACACGCACATGTGAAGATGTGTGTCTGTACATACATACTTTTAATAACAAAAGCAGATTTATATAAACGTGGGCGCGAATGACTGAGGCTAAGGATATTAGCAATCCATGTCGCTTCCTGGGCTTCGCTCGGGATAAATAATCCGTTTTCGTAGTCTTTCTTGAGACGTCCTAATCTTACGCCCGTAGGAACGGAGCTGTGACCTCTCAATGCGCAGAAGTCTACGATTAATTAGACATTTCTGATTGCACTGAAAATTCTAAACAAATAACCAGATGTTGGTTTTGGGAAAGTACTGCTGCTCGAAACCAGTGGGTTCGGGGCCGTTGTGAATTCTTGGCAGGGAAGAAGAAGAAGAAGAAGAAGAAGAAGAAGAAGAAGAAGAAGAAGAAGAAGAAGAAGAAGAAGAAGAAG
>NC_068995.1:55270481-55272937 GCF_001194135.2 Octopus bimaculoides | reverse complement strand
ATAATAATAATAATAATAATAATAATAATAATAATAATAATAATGATAATAATAATAATGATAATAATAATAAAAATAATAATAATAATAATGATAATAATAATAATAATAATAATGATAATAATAATAATGATAATAGTAATAATGATAATAATAATAATAATAATAATAATAATAATAATAATAATAATAATAATAATAATGATAATAATAATAATGATAATAATAATAATGATAATAATAATAATAATAATAATAATAATGATATTAATAATAATAATAATATATATGTATGTATGTATGTATTTGTTAGTGTCGCTGTGAGTGACCGTGTGTGTGTGAAGTTTTATTTGAAATTTTCTACATAAATTTTTTAATATAGATGAAATTAAGTTATTTATATTTTATAACCGCTATCATAGAGAAATGTATGTCAAAACGGTCTTGCTCGAAATATATGAAATTTCGACAATATGTAAATTATTGCATATTTTATGATATTGCTGGCAGGAGGGTTTATTATCGATTTTATTTCGAAAATAATTCGTCCTTCAAATAGCATAAATGCATTCCTGTATCGACGTCAGCTGTAGGACAACATTCGTATATTCCCAACATCGAAATTTGCCACATTTATACAATCGCTAATGAGCTTGTATTTACATACACACACACCTACGCATGCACTCCTAAACGTACATAGAGATACGTACATATAAAGCTATAGATATATATACAGATATATCTATAAAGGTGTCTATGTATTTCTAAATATATGTATAAATATGTATATGTATCTACGTACACACACATACATACACAGACATACACACACACACACACTCACACGCACATGCACTCTTTCTCTCTCTGTCTCACACATTTACTTATATATGTGTTGGTATATGTCTGCATACAAACGTAAATACACCCCAACACACGCATACATGCACACGCACCAACCCACTCAAGATTCTGGGAATCAACGGCTACCCAGTGTCTGTTAACAGCACTCTACTCGGACACACTCCAAATAAAGATGACAAGAGGAATCTCTCTAGCACCTGCTTCCAAAGGGCCCTCACATTCACAAGAGACTACTGTTGGATACTCATTAGTCTATCCGTAGGGATGGTCTGAAAAACTTACTGACCCACTCGGGAGAGCCCGTGCGTAGACACCTATTAGGAAAAAGGTCTCTCACGCAACAACAGTCATGAGAATTATACCATCTGCAAGATGAGCAAGGTTTTGCGTACATAAGTGGTTTATCAAGCATACAAAAATCATACCAACGAGATAGATATCCCATACTGGTCACAGGGAATGTATATAGAGGTAATCTCCACATCAAGGAATTCTTATTGAACCACCGACTTAAATCGAAGATAAATAATTTATAGGAGTTGGGCCAGTAGCTCCTTTAAACTTCCAATACACACCATCTTCGGCACTGCTATGATTGGTCGAATTGCCTGCCAACATCATGTTCACCGTTGCTGCGATCTATACCGTTACTTCTAAGATGGTGATACCTGCGGTTGCCTGTAACCTCTTACTATCGAATGCAACTCGGACACATACCATGAATACCATCACTGGGGAAGTGATAGAGACAAAGATATAAGGGAATTGATGGGAGTATCGCAAACGATTTGAATTCCAATATAGGTTGGAATATATTAATGAACTTTGTGAACAGACAGAATTGTTTCTTGGTAAGGGAGATGGGGCTGAAATAGCGGCTAATAGAACGGAGTTATAGCTAAATTGCATTCCTAGAAAACTTAGTGAAAATGTGGGTATAAGCAAGAACAACGAACAAGATAGAAGAATTCGGAACCATGTTAGTGGTAAGCAACAATATTACAGTAATTAGCTAGAAAGCCGAGGTATTTAGTGTGGCGACAATCTCAGCAAAGGGGAGACTTGTGAAAACACTTAGTGTAAGTCACACAAAAGGGGATTCGGATGTTCTGATAAAATGTATCGATGAACATCGATTTCTATTCCATTAGGGTTAGAAGATAAGGGCTTGTGTAAGGGAGATAAAATGTGATTGAGACGGAAGGCAGGATTGGTGTTCGGTAGATAAAAGGGAAAAACAGCAGCCAAGTGGTCGTAAATAGCAATATTCACCTAGTAATAACTGATTCCATCAGTTACAGACGTAGATGTCTATTTCATTAAATTTGAGGAAATATATAGTGGATACAAAGAAGTTTATTTAAAATGGATGCGACATGTCAAAAATTAAGACGAGATGGATTTTTATTCGTCCTTTCTGTCCTATTGTCTATATGACTTTTATATTACAGTGATTATGGTATCACAATACATAATTTGGTGACGTATATTATGCATTACAACTCCCTGTATATTTATCATCCTCTTTCCCACACTTACGTCTTTGATATATACATACATACATACATACATACATACATACATACATA
>NC_068995.1:55268175-55270065 GCF_001194135.2 Octopus bimaculoides | reverse complement strand
ATATATATATATATATATACGAAAATTTGTTGACATTGACTTCAAACAATCGCAACTGCTGTCAATAAGTTAAAATATATTTGTCTAAAACTTATAATAAATAACCAGCTATACACAAATATTGTGCTTTCTTCCCAATACATACGTTGTTTTATCTGGTTAAAACCAGTTTCCTTTGAATATATGTGGGTACGTACGTATGCATATATGTATATATGTACGTACGTGTGTGTATGTATGTCTGTACATTATATATTTATATATATATATAAGTGTGCGTGTGTGTATAGTGTGTGTGTGAATCTGTGTGTATCTGTGTGTTCACAGAAATAAAAAAAGATACAGAGATACAGAGGGTGAGAGAAGGAAATTGAATGAGATTATTTAATATATGTCTATGTCTACGCGTCTTTGAACGTGATTGTGCGAGTGTGTGCTTGTGTGAGCATGCTCTGCCTGTGCTTGCTGTGTGTGTGTGTATGTGTGTGTGCGTGTGTATGTGTGTGTGTATGTGTGTGTGTTTATTCGTGTAGTGTAGTTTAAGTGACTTAATGTGAAATAGAAGTAAAAGTGATTTAGAAAGCTGCTACAATGCAACTTTGAATAAAGGAGTGTAAAACGAAGCAAAGTGAAAGGAAGGTTTATAGTTTATATTGCATAGCGCACTCAAACACGCCAACACACACAAACAAACACACAGACGCACCTAAATAAATACTAGTAATACACACACCCACACAAACAAAAGCACAACTGCAAACGCACACAAACGCACAACGCACACACGCGAACACAATCATAAGTGAGGAAGACAGGTAGAAGTTTACCGCTGTAGAGATTGATGTAAAAAAAAAAAAGACAGTTTCTATATGTTGAAAGACAGTAGTAAATTAAAGAGGGAAGTTTCCATGTGTGTAATTTGATAAAACATGTATAAAAAAATATAACATGCATTAATTTAAGGACGGTATTTCAGCATGTTTAGAAATGACATTGATTACCGAAAATTTTAAAAGGGAAATTAAATGTAACAAAAACTGAAATTATTTACTCTTCCCTAAGCATAACTAAATGAATTTCTTCTTTAATATATTTTTAATGATTTTCATTTCCTGTTCTTGGCTTATATGCATTGAGTGTTCGATTTACTTGCAAAATTTAATCTAAATCTAACATTTTTTTTTAAAGATCAAAAAACAGCAAAAACCAAAAAATCCTTGTTATATGACTACATGTTCAACATAAATATAGGAAAGTAATTTCAAAATGAGAGAAATTTAATGATTAAAATGAGGTTAACTGAATATTCGATATATAAAAGGCAAATTCGAAAAGTTGATGTATCATGCACAATCGCTTCCGTATGTAAGCAGCCACGCTTTCAGTATATATTTATGGAACTATAATTGGCGTGCAATGTGGCACTTTACCTCAAGCACAGATTGGTATTTACGACATAGATAATTTGTTTTAAATTATATTTCCTGCAGGTGTATGTGGATTTGGTTTGGTGCCATGGAGTAGAAGAGACAGGGGTTACGAAATTCCTTCTGAACGCGACGCTGTTCTGTTGCTGGTTTCAAGGCAAGTAATGTTTTCATGGAAGGGACAAACCGATTACATCGTCCCCAACAATTGACTGGTAGTTGGTGGGATTAGAAACCAGAACGTGAAGAGCCGAAAGATATGGAGCTAATCATTTTGCCTGACATGTTCATGATTCTGCCATCTTTCCGACTTTATATGAATATATATCTACACACGCACGCACGCGCGCACACACACACCACACACATACACACACACACACACACACACATACACACATACACACACATATATATATATATATATAGGGTTGGTGCATAGTTATTGTGGCTTTTTTCAACA
>NC_068995.1:55265627-55267792 GCF_001194135.2 Octopus bimaculoides | reverse complement strand
AAATAACAAAAGTATATATTAGTATGACGCTCGGGAATACGGAAAGTCTTTGACGTTTCGAGCTACGCTCTTCAACAGAAAGAATACGGAGACAAGGAGAAAAACACGGAGAAAAAAAATTGAATAGTGTTCAGTCAACGGTCAATCATATATATATATACAGAGAGAGAGAGAGAGAGAGAGAGAGAAAGAGAAAGATACACACAGGTGCGCACGCACGCACAGATATGAATACTTGTATTCATATACACAGATACGCCGACATACAATATGACTGTCATTATACAAATGACAGTCATATTTGTGTAGATTTTATAGTGTCTAATTCTAAGTTGTGTTTCTTAAACAGTCACTTTGTTCGGTTTACAAAGTACGTTGTTAAGATTGTTGCAAGCATCGGGTTGGAATAGAGATCTCTGAGTTGACAATGTCAACGTCTTTCTCTCCCTCATGACCCCCGTCTTAGAATCTCTGCGGTAAAATACCATAGGAATTAGCCTTCATCTTCTGAATAAGTCGTAAATAATTGCTATGAACGACAAACGTCTCAGTCAAATATATACACCAAATCAGCAAAAGTCGACATAATGAATTGCGAAAACTAAATGAGTACAGTCATAATTATATTTATAATCTAGAAACATATTTCCAAGAAATAAAATATATGATTTTCGGATTTCTATTGATGCACAATTTATTGGTAGTTAAACTCAAGCGCTCTTTTTGAGTTCCTGTCACCAAATATTGAAACATCAAGGGTAGAAAATATTTGACTTTTTATTCAGGCAGAACTCGATTTGGAAGACTTTTTTTTCCATATAATCTTTCATGATGTTGAACAATAACAATAAAATAAAATAAATAGGATGAAATATACTTTTTATGTTTTATTAAGGAAAAAAGAAAACATCAGCAAATAAATACATAAATGGTACCAGAGATCACATTATTATGTTTATATTCTTCTTGATGTTAATTCGAACTCATGGATGATAATTTCAATCGAGTTATGAACTTGTAACTTGATTTATGAACGTCGATATGAAAAAGATGAGTTAGATATGTCACAATTGTTTAGACACAATAAAAATTGAACGAGAGAGAGAGAGAGAGAGAGAGAGAGAGAGGGGAAGAGAAAGGGAGAGAGAGAAAGAGAAAAAAGGGGGAGAAAGAAAACGGGAATGGAAAAAGACAGACAGGGAGTGACAATATGATTGGAAGATACAGACATGAATATATTGCCATCAAATACTTCCAACTTATATTCTTGTTTAAATGTAGTGAATCAATTTATATTAGGTAATTTAGAGATGGCGGTACACTGCAATGCTTTATTCCTCCCAGCCTGGTGAGTCCGCTGCACAAGTAGTAATTGAATTGATCACCTATGGGAAAAGAGGAGAGCCAGGGAGGATTTCTAGAAGGGAGAACCTTTCGAGAGAAAATGGCATGGTCTGTAGCATGCAGTTGAGAAGAAATTATTTTCTAATCAGCCGAGCACCGTGCTATTGAATGAAATTCAGAATATGAATCTGTATAGTGGGGTATGTTTAGTAACTTATGTAAAGTGTAATAACTGGTCCGAAATATAGTGGTTTTTAGATATGAAACAGATTCCCCATAGTTAGATTATAGCTTTCAACATTATATGAGTTGCGTGGGCAAAGACAAAACACGGATTGTGAGATATTAATAAAATCTTTGAAGATTTTCTGATGTTTCCATTAAGTTAGATGTGACATAAGTAAGTATTTTTGATCTTCATTGTAATTATGTCTCACTTTTTATTTAACATTTCGAGGTCTCCGCATACGGTGACAACGAACGTTAGGTTTTAGTTGTCCAAGTTGCCTGTTTATGGTTGTTAAACATATAATTACGAGTAATATCATATGGTTAGAGTCTATGGGAGGGATTATAAAAATCAATTCGTTGAATAAAGAATAAAAAGTGAGGAAGATCATATCCATGGTTTGTAGAATGCAACTCAACAAGATTTTTATCAAGACACACTGAAAGGGAACCCTCCTGAATTAATCTTCCAGAAATGAGGGATTTCTAAGAAACCATAGGTACACAAGGGTTACTGTGAGTTTTGAAAACAGGTTTACTTTGAACTAGTAACAGGAGGAAATAAAGATAATATATATATATATATATATACA
>NC_068995.1:55260007-55263493 GCF_001194135.2 Octopus bimaculoides | reverse complement strand
ATACATGCATGCATAGACAAATACATATATAAATACATACATACGTACGTACATACATACATACATACATACATACATACATACATACATACATACATACGTACATACATACATACAAATATCTTTACTTTGAAAACATGTTGTGAAATACTACTGCGCTATATGATCGAAGTTATGAATTTTCCTAGAGTTGTTATCAAATTGAGTCGTGTTGTACGAACACGTAATATAACTTATCCAATTGAATACTAAAAGACATTATTTTTGCAGTTTAGATCCAGATCAGGATCGGTGGACTACGCCCCGACCGTCATTTCTTTAGGCTTTTGCGTTTTGATTTCAAACGCTGCCTCAGCCGACTTCTCCTTTTCCAGTTCTGATGTATGTTCCAAGTTATCAACTAACCACCCATCCTTACACCCAGCCTTTGTCGGTGTAATAAGACGAAAACTATATGCTAGTTGTCTTGGATTTTCATGCATAACATATCACTGGTATCATTATCCATAACATGTTTTAATATTTTTCTCCAAAATACAACCCGAATAGTAGCGACGCGTAACGACATTAGATCGCATATATAGATGAGTATGTGTGCGTATGCATGTCTGTGCTCGCGCAAGTGTGCGTGTATGTATAGTATATGTATTCATACATATATATATGCATCCACGTTCTCTGTATATATACATACATTTGGGTACAAGGCCAGTAATTTCTGAGTGGAGGTTAAGTAGATTACATCGGCCCAGTGTTCAACTGGTACTTATTTTATCGACCTCGAAAGGATGAAAGATAATGTTAACCACTGTGGGATTTGAACTGAAACCGTAAAGACAGACGAAATACCGCTAAGCATTTTGTCCGGCTTGCTAATGATTCTGCCAGCTCGCTTCCCTTAGTAAATTAATAAATGATGATAAATTAAGTGATGCTTCAAAGAGTTTTTACGTTTCTCACGGCAGAATTTGAAACCGGAGTTATACAAATCTGCGCATGAAGTAAATTTCAAAATCAATTCCTTTAATACAAAGGTATATATCACAAACGTTAGATTGGTGGGAAAAATGCTTCGCGGCATTTCGTTCGTCTCTAAGTTCTGAGTTCAAAGTCGGCCGAAGACGTCTTTGCATCTTATCCTTTCAGGGTTGATAAAAACAATTACAGTTGAACACTGGGGTCGTTGTAATCGTTTGCCTCCCTCCCCTAAATTGCTGGTCTTGTGCCAAAATTTGATATCAATATTAGGAAGCTCTTTTTGTTTGCTTGTGGTTTCTCACGACAACCGAAAAAATCGCACCGTTAGCTTATATATTTGTAGAAATTGCTAACCAGAGAAAGCGGTCTACTTGAATCAGAAAATGAAAACAAGTTATCATCTCTTGAACATTCATTTTTAAAATGCCTTCTTTATGCAGATATTGAATAGTTTTCTTTACATTGTTATTGGGAATACATTCCTTGTTTTACTGCTTCTTCAGCACAAATTCAATAAATGTTTGCCGTAATAAATAATAAGCAGTTAGAAGAGACGATCGATATGATAGAATAGAAATAGCCGTCTAATTACTAAAACGAACACTGAATTTCTTAAAAAAGTGGTTTCTAGGAAAAGTACTAGTGATGCAATAATATAAGGTCTGTGAAAGGCGGTGACCTGGCAGAATTGTTAGCACGCTGGGAGAAATGTTTAGCGGTATTTCGTCTGCTGATACGTTCTGAGTTCAAATGCCACCGAGGTCGACTTTGCATTTCATCCTTTTTTATTAAACCTTTTAAAAAATTCAAATTAAAAAAGAAAAACGGTGGGAACTTAGTTGCAAACCCAATAGATTTTTCTTTATATTCTCGAAAAGTGTACATATCTGATAAAGTTGTATATACTGGATGCATATATTGCAAAAGATTTTAAAACGTCGTGTCTAAAGTTTCACTACAAAACTGAATTAGGCATTTGTCTTTCTATTTGATAATGCTGGATATACGTAATGATAGTTATAACCAAATGATATAAGTTACGTACTTACTAACAGAGCTAGGAAAAGTTTATATATGCAAACTATCATTTTTGTAGGAAATGTTTTATATGGAACAAATATTAGCTCATTGCTTTCAAATATACATAGTTTTATATAGCATTTCGAAATAATAATAATAATAATAATAATAATAATAATAATAATAATAATAATAATAAGAAGAAGAAGAAGAAGAAGAAGAAGAAGAAGAAGAAGAAGAAGAAGACGAAGAAAAATAACAACAGTAATAATAATACTAATAATAATATTTTCCTACTACATTTTTGTAAACATCAGATACTTTAGATAAAATAACAATATTTATATTGCAATAATATCTCGTTTCGAAAACGAAATCTCACTTTCATACGTCACAAATGTTTTACAGTGCTAACATACATTAATTCAAGCACATAACTATCTTTAGATTGGAATATAGCTACAAAGCTGCAAACGATAACATATACATACATACATACATACATACATACATACATACATACATACATATATATATATATATATATATATATATATATATGAAGTTATGTAAGTATGTACATACGTGGCTAGGTATGTATATATGTATGCATCGATGCATGCAAGTATATATGTATCTATGTATCAATTTCAGTTATAGGAGCACACATACATACGCATATATATAGATCATACATATATATATATATTGTGTGTTTAAGCGTGTATGCGTCTAGATATGTCTGCTGGTATATAGATAGATGTGAGTGTGTGTATAAAAAAATATTCATCATTTTCCATCGTTTGATGCGAATACCAAGCTGTATTTGCAAGCCAATTAATGTTTCATTTACTAATGTTTTACATTTGAAATATCCATATTAATGGGTATTGATTTTCCTACCTAAGCCAATAGTTCTAGCGAAGATTTGATATTGAGTGTGGATTCTAGAAAGCAAGGACATATGAATGATTCAACAATAGACAATTCAAAGGAACTTTAATTTTTGTCTATCAATAAATAAAAAATCAATATTATGTTACTATAGATATAGGAATGCAAATGATGACTATATAACCTATTACTTGGTGGAATCACTAAAATGTTAAGTTGAGCATTTATCGTTTCTGAATTTATGTCTTCGACAATTTACAACTGTCTCTTACTCTTTTCCCCCTCTCTCTGACTCTCACTCACTTTCTCTTTTTCTATCTATCTATCTATCTATCTATCTATCTATCTATCTATCTATCTATCTATCTATCTATCTATCTATCTATCTATCTATATGCACGCACATATACATGCATACATTCATATATAAGCAACATATTTATATGTGTGTGTACATGTGAGTATATGTGTATATGTGAGTATTTATATGTCATTATACGTATACGCATACATATGCTTCTATAGCATTTCTATACATCAACCTATGAATTCATATATGTATATATATCGGATTCTCCCGTCATTAGACGACGG
>NC_068995.1:55256596-55258361 GCF_001194135.2 Octopus bimaculoides | reverse complement strand
TTATAGCAGAAATATTTATGCTGTTGTCATAGAGTTAAATATAGCATCAGCAATAGTAGTAGTAGTAGTCGTAGTAGTCGTAGTAGTAGTAGTAGTAGTAGTAGTAGTAGTAGTAGCAGTAGCAAGAAGAGGAGGGGGTAGTAGTGTTGTAGGTGTATTAGTAATAGCAGTAGTAAAGATTGTTGTCCTAGTAGTTGTAGTTTCAGTAACACGAATAGTAGAGCGTGTAATTATTGTAGTGGAGGTGGCAGCAGCAGCAGCAGCAGCAGTAGTAGTGGTAGTAGTAGTGGTAGTAGTAGTAGTACTGGTCTTAGTAGAAAAAGAAGAACAAGGAAAAGAAGGAGAAATAGTAAAGGAAGTAGAAGAACAACAACGTAATGTCACACATCACTGCATGTGAATCATGAACCTAGTCTAAACAATTAAACTTAAGCTGGAATACAAATTTCTTTCCTAGAATATTTTCGTAACATGCTTTCCATGTAAAACTGGGGGGAGTTACTGTTGCTCAAACTTAGTAAACCAGCTTCACATGTAAACTTAGAGAACTCCATTAAACTCTGATACTAGAAAGGTTATGAATATAAATTTGTAATTTTTCGGAAATTATCATTTCACATAGAATTGTTAGTTATCCTTTTTCAACGCGATTAACATTTATCGTTATCTGATATTGATTTTTGCGAATTCCAGGTAACATTACACAAGAAGTAAATTAAATATCATTATATAAAATTATCCATGCTTTTAACGATATCGATATGTACATACAAACACCGTAGACAGACACGCACACACACACATGTGCGTATATCTGTATGTATTATAAATATATGTATGTATAAACACACACACACACACACACACACACACACACACACACACACTTTTAAGCGTAATGTCATATATATTGTGTGAAAGTAGAACATACAGTATGCTAATCATGCAGAATTGCATTTAGACATAATTGAAAATGCCAGCAGAATAATTATGGTTAAATTTG
This sequence comes from Octopus bimaculoides, assembly GCF_001194135.2. Lineage (NCBI taxonomy): Eukaryota > Metazoa > Mollusca > Cephalopoda > Octopoda > Octopodidae > Octopus > Octopus bimaculoides. Next base: position 55,257,358 of record NC_068995.1, on the reverse strand, counting down.
AAATATTATATCTACATAGCTAGACATATTGACATGTTTTCTGAATAGTAGGTCTGTAGGAATTGTATTGGCTATGTTCTTGTTTTTTTATCTTTTTGTAGTCTTTTCGAGGTTATAAAATCTATGAAAAAGTAGTGTAATGCTTGGTTAGTGTGCATCAATACGCATGGCGAGATGAAAAATGTTGCTGCCGCCTGAGTATAGGTAGCGTGTGACATGCTATCAATTCCTGAAAGAATATTCATAGCAGATCTATAAATTAGAAGCGTATAAAATTACGCTAAATTTATCAATGGCAGTTATCTCTAGAAATCTAAAATTCACGTTAAAAATATTAGATATGAAATAAAATCTTTCAAACTCATGAATGACTTGTCTTTTATTTTTACATTTTGGTATTTCATAACAAATTTAATATTTTTTGCTATATCATACTTCGTATCATTTGTTTAGATACGCTGTTATAACATTTTACCGTAATGTGAATTTCCTTAATTGACTATTGCCCAAAACTATACGATAAATATGTAATACTTCTACATATCCCTGGCATTTAATGTGATTACTTCACTGTTATCATCACGTCTCCAGCAGATAAACAGTTCACCTATGAAGTGCAAGTTTACCGCAGAGCAATAGGTTTTCAATAATAAATACATATAAATAATTATATACATGTATACATGCGTATATATATACATGTGTGTGAATATATATGTTTATGTATATATATATATGTATATATATATATATATATATATA
>NC_068995.1:55253878-55256048 GCF_001194135.2 Octopus bimaculoides | reverse complement strand
ATATATATATATATATATATATATATATATATACTCTCGTAAAAGTGTCGACACCCTCCTTAACCTGCTTCCTCCATCTGTGACGATGACAAGCATTGCTCTCCCATTCAGTCTCCTGCATATCATATATATATCTTCATGGACATGTTGCTCTTGCATTGCAAAAGACAAAACATGAATACGATTTCTTATTCTACAATTTGTACATCGCAAAATAAAATATTCTACGAAGAACCACAGTGGAATAAATGCTGAGGAGACGAAAACGAAGTCAGAATCTTTCAACAGGCAGGTTCCAAATCTTATCCACTCGGTAATCTGCAGTCTGCTCTATGAATAATTTTTCTACACAATGTCGAAGCAAAAGCAGAATTTCGTTAATAAAAAAAAACCTATAAGAAGCTAGCTCATGCAGATAATCATTTAGATAACCTTTGCATTTTAACATTAAGAGAATATCTATGATCATATGGAAATATCAATGTATAAATATGTTTTTCTTACGTAATGTGTCTGGAAAATATACAGAGAGAGAAATATTGTAGAAAGTATTACGAACAGATTAATAAAATTTATCCGTAATTTCGTATATATAAGGTGAATGCAATATCTATTTGCTGAAAGACATTAGGTAACTGGGAATTATCCAAGGGAAATGTCAAAATATTACTTAGATGGGATTTGGGATAATAAATCTTGTGTTCAGTTTCATGCCAGCTGTAATCAAGCCAACATATAATAAAACGTATTCCTATTTTAACCATTCTGTTTTTACTATATTAGGATGACATTGCCCGTTCTATTCCTTATTATGAAATGTGATAAAAGAAAGAATTTTGGCTACTGCTTCTATCACGTCGAGTAGCAGTGTCCAGGCACTGTCATTATGTATTTATTGTAATGGCTAATTAGCATCAAGCCAACCTTCGTCCAGCTATGATTCTTCTTTTCGGCTGTTTATCACACGACGAGTGCTGCGTAGTGCATTACATAACATGTACTATCCTGGTTTTCAATAATTGAATGTGATGTGAAGAGTATTTTTCATTCTTTCTAGAATGCCAAGGAACTATGTAGGTGCTCCTTCATGATATCGTTAAGTTGTTAGTTGTAGTTTCGTATTGGCTATCATTAGATATATTTCCAAGCAGAACATGTTTAAAAATAGCAACGACATGAGAATATTTTGGCTAGAAACATTGTTTGAACAACAGTGTATCGTTGCACACCATGTCTTTAAATTTGATTTTCTCTTTCCATATATAATATGCTTATCTTAAAATTCGAAGTAAAGTGTAAATCAGATGTTTATGTGTGAATATATATATACATTGATTAACTTTTTTTCCCCCTCTGCTATGTTTCAAAGATTAAACTCTGATAAACTTATTCATTCTTTACTTATCTTAAAATTAAATATGAAATCAGATTAGGCAACTAAGTTTGGAAATTATATCAAAAACAGACCGAATATATTCAGTTATAAGTGTTTGAAATTTGATTATTACCAGTAAACCAATTGTACTAAATTCTGAGAAGAGAGCGACTTCTATTTACAATTTATAAAAAAAAAGACGGTAAAAATAAATAATTATGCAATCAAGTAAAAATAATCCCTTTTATAACTTATTTTCCAATTTTATCAGTTGTCTACAATTCATTAAATGATAGGTATTTTGTGCATATTTGGTTCCGTGTAAGCTTTGCACGCGCGGATCTCTGCAGGAACATTTCAGCTATGGCCATGCCATTTATTCTGAGAGATGCTACATGCAGCGGCACATAACACAAACCAATATACGTTTTCCTTTAAAATGCTTGAGTGATATTTAACTACTATATTTAACAGCACGCTGTCCAGGAGAAATCGATGTATTGCTCGAGTAAAATATGTTATTTAGAATATTTCAAGAGGTAACTGAAATCAGGAAGGACACAAAATACAATGAAAGCAGCAGGAACGCAAAATATAATTCTTTATATTGACTACGATAAACAAACAAAGAACCACTGTTCTAAAGAACGGCTGAAAGTATACACACACTGACACACATAACAAACACTCAAGCACACCCATATAATATGTCTATATATATGTCTGTGCGTGTGTGTGTGTATGTATATACGTGCACATATACATAAATATTTATATGTATATATATATATATAT
>NC_068995.1:55251886-55253641 GCF_001194135.2 Octopus bimaculoides | reverse complement strand
TATATATATCTTTTATCTTTGAATTTTATTTTTTATTTGTTTCAGTCATCAGTTTGCAGACGCGCTGTTGCCCCGCCTGAAAGGAATTCTTCGTCAAATGAATCAACCCAAGCACTTAGTTTTCTTGAGACCTGGTAAATAATCTCTCCAACACTTCTGCCGAAACGCTGAGTTAGATGGATGTTAACCTACCAAAACGGGTTCTCAATCATTGTGAAAGACAGTTAGAGATACATGACATCCAGTCATGCAGGATCATTCGCGCGCGCACACACAAACGCACACACATGAACACACGATGTGCGTCTTTCAGTTTCTGCCTAAGAAATCTACTGAAAAATCTTCGCTCGGCCCATGTTGTCACACCTTGGGTCTGAGCACGGGAGCATGTGGTTGGGAAGCGAACTTCTTTCCACACAGCCACGCCCGAGGGAAGGAGAGACATGTATAGAACAGCAAGCAGTTCAATATTTAGGCTACTTATTTCTAGTTTAGCAGAAGTCACATGCATGAATACCATTTGGCTTGTCACTTCCTTGTTATTCAGGTGTTAAGTTTTGCCAAATATTCTTCTATGTTGTTATGTGTATATCAATACACGTTCATGTGTTCTTCCGTATGTACATTTGTGTCTGTTTCTTCCAGCGTGTGCAAGAATTCTGGTGTCAGGAAAAAAAAGGAAACGTGAATGATATTGTTTTCTTATCAGCCTTTCTTGTGTTTTAGCCTGGTTAAGTATTCCTACCATTTCATGTATTTGTAATTTATTATTATGATATCGTGTCTTGAAAACGATAAATATGTATAGTTTGAAGATACTGTTATGTGTAATGATAACACTCTTGTGCATATAATCAAATGTCCGCATGAATATACGTATATATTCACATATGTAAACAGTAACACTACAGCATTATATATATGGCACACCTGGCAACTGCCTGGTTGCTTCAGATATTATTACATCGGATCGATTTAGCGAATATATAACGGAAATGCTCGTGGGCATTTATTAAAGGACATCTCATTATATCGGTGTGTGGTGTTACCCCATATATCAATATTATTAATAAATACTAGAGCACACACACACACACATACACACACGCACACGGACACACAAACAAGCATTATCGATATCACATATTTAATGTATATGTTGTTAAACGCTACAAGATGAGGGTCTTCGTATGGGAAAGATCCCTTGAAAGCACATTATACTTCAGAGTTAGGCTTAACGAAGTAAACCACCGAGTACAACGACTACAGATACCAGTATTTTGCCGATTATCAATGCGGTTTACTCACCTCACAGCTGAAACGGAAAAGAAACCGCTGACCTATAATATATAGACCGTAATAGCTATATGCTGGTTTGCAATAGGGCTGCACAAGTAGAAGAAATTCGAATTATGCAGTGGAGTTGGGTGATTCATGTAAATTTTATCAACATGGCATATCTGATATATGTGTGTTGTTAAGAGTCAGGTTCCAGGCAAGGGAATTCTTTTTGATTTTCGATAGTAAGGCGAGGATGTACTCATACAAGAAAGTCAGTCAACATTGTGTAGTTGTTATCGTTTTCATAAAGTCTGTGGCTAGGAATTTTGTATACCAATATTGTCTGGAAAAAGTAAAGAGTCACGATTAAACGCAAGGGTAGTTTTTAAATTACTAATATTACAAGTAAATAAAAATGCAATGTCTCAAATGTGAAAATCTAATATGTATATATATATATATATATATATATAT
>NC_068995.1:55248954-55251596 GCF_001194135.2 Octopus bimaculoides | reverse complement strand
ATATATATATATATATATGTGTGTGTGTGTGTGTGTGTGTGTGTGTGTGTGTGTGTGTGTGTGTATGTACATATGTATACGCACGCACACACACACACACATATGTATATGTTGAACTTATTTCGAATCCTTACATTAATTTGTTTAAACTGAAATTCTTTTTTCAATCCGATATAATGAGTGTATTTTTATTAGCAGCTGTATACTTTCCGTCTATTTCAAATGTGTAGTTTCTTATTCAAAATTTTAAGTTTTATAGAATTGCTTCACAAAAATATGTCTTATAATAACGTCCTAACCAATCACACACGCATGACGGACCGAAAAGAGTTGAAGTTTCGAAGTGATAAATAAAATATAATTGGATAGCTTGTCATAAATATTAACCTTAAAACAATCTTGACTAAAAAAATATATAAACCAAAGAGGCTTAACAGAATAATTATGCCCAAACAGGTTTCAAATTATATATCTACACAGACAACAGAGCAGTATTTAATTGCATATTTCATGTTGAATATACACTCACACAAGCATACATGCACGTCACACTCGCACCACGCGCCCGTGCTTATAAGTGTTTATATCAATGTGCATATGTATACGTATATATAATATGTAAATAGTATGTGCATATGTGTGTGTGTTTGAAACAGATTAAACAAGATATATGTGTGTGTGTATGTGCACGTGTGTGTAAAAATGTATATGTCATTGGGTATCGGTATACGAATATATATAAACAGTATACACGTGCACACACATGTATATGTATAAATAAATATATATATATATATATATGGATAAGTGCATACATACAGACATTTATATGTGTGTGTCTAAGTGTTCTTATGTGTGTCGGTATGTATATGTGTGTCTATGTATCTGCATTTGTTCGTTCATGCATCTGCCTGTTTGCATTTTTGTTATTGACTGATTTGTTTATATGTGTGTGTTTCTAAGTACACACACTTTGATGAACAAGAAGTAAATCATTTGCAAGAAGAGAAACATTTGCTACTGCGAAATTAACTACTCCGAACTCTACCAATTATTTCTTTACATCAATGTAGAAAAGTATACAACTTCTCATAAAAGTTGTTATTTGTCAGTATGAATTTCAAACAACAGCAAGTTATAAATTTTGTATCGATATATTTCACTGGAAAACTACACTACGTTCCTTACAGTGTAAAACATGATTTTGTCTTAAAAAGTGAAAAGTATCAACTGTAATTAAGCGGAAAACCTGTCTTATAAAATGATTGCATTTTTCTGGTCAGTTTGAGAAAAATTGTATCTGAAAAAAGAAAAGGAATTAAACAATGGAGACGTTTATTCCTTGGCAAATATTCAAAGCAAACATGGATAAATCGTCTCAAGACTCAAGTTATACCCCGGAGAATATTGCCGAATTAGTGAAATTTAAATGAGTGGAAAACTTTATACTTTGTTTTAATTTTTTTACACGAATTGCAGAAGGTATTCTTTATCTTGGCCACAAATACAAGGTGCTATCAGAAAGTGTCTGATTTATTATTTCCCGCCAAACCTAATAACGCCAAAACAAAAACTTTTGAATTGGAAGTGAAACCAACCTTCCTGCGCATGCGTGAAAAATTTTGCAACGGAATGTTACGTCAGTTCCCGGCTGTTGCGCCCATAGTACAGACGCGAGTGCGAGATCGTTGGATTTTCGTTTTCATCTAACTCATTCAGAAGAAATATGTCATCAAGTTTTATCAAGCGATAGTGATACTCAGAAGACTCGGCAGGCCTTTAGCGGTGGTGCCATGGTTGAAATTCAGATCAAGGAGTGGCACAGCCCCTTTGAACTAGGCTAGACCTCAGCATTTAGCGAGATATGCTTAAGCAAGATATCCGCAAACCGAAGGAGCCAGTTGAGAGGTTTCGACGAATAATCATGGAAAGGCGACGGCTAACAATCCACGAAACTGCACGTAAATTGGAAATAAGCTCATTTTAGCTGAGAATTTGTGCATGGGGAGAGTACTACCGAAATTCGCCCCCAAAGTCCTGGAAACGCAGCAGCAACAACACCGCGTGGAAATCGATCAGGATTGGCAGCTTCTACATGTGATCATAGTCGAATCTTGATAATCTTTTAGGAAACAGCTTTCAAAAATATATTCGTGTAAGAAATATTTAATATTTGCTACAAAATATGTTGTGAAACAGATTATATAATCCGTAGAAGTTTTTTTTTTTTACATCTCTTGATCTAGCGACAGTTTGACGACAAAGCTATTTCTAACAGTGTCTAGAATTCTATTTTCATACCACTGACGAAAAAATTCAACGATGATGCTTTCGAAAAGTTTTAAATCTACCCATCTTTATTAGAATGAGGAGATTCTCAACATAAAACATAACGAGATTGAGTAAATTTATGGTTTAATATTTCATACGCATTATACCATATTTCAGCCGTCTTGATAAGTGCAATACACTTGCTATTATAAATTAATACATCTTGAGGTGCAGATAACACACACACACACACACACACGCACCCCCACACATATATATATGTCTGTATGTATGTATGTATGTATGTATATGTATATATATATATATATGTATATATATATATATATATATATATGTATATATATATATAT
>NC_068995.1:55246257-55248817 GCF_001194135.2 Octopus bimaculoides | reverse complement strand
AGAGAGAGAGAGAGAGAGAGAGAGAGAGAGAGAGAGAAAGAGAGCACTATGTATATCACAAAGACAATTCATCGTAGAAAACTTAAATGCGACAGTCGCCATAGCGTATTAACTCCAATGAACGTAAAATGTGAAAAACACGGAAACTATAACCGAACCAGACTAAAATGATACAACTGCGGTAGTTGCATTGCTAAGAGACATACATATTTGGTGCTGTTCACATACTAAATTGTGAAAGTAAAATAATGGAAAATACAATGTTCAATGAAATACTGGAAAGTGTAGAACCACAATGGTTGGTCACGTGGCTGATTACTTAAATCATTTTCATTGACCATCAATATGTAGAAAGTTTGCCATTTGTTATGTTCAGATATTTTGTATAAGATGGAAGCGTGTTGTTATACGATATAGAGCTTCTCTGTAAGACATATATTGCCTTAAGACATGCATTGCCATAAATTTTTAAATAAATCCATATCATCAGGCACACACAGACACACAGAGGCACATATAGACTCACATGCATACATACATACATACATACATGCATGCATGCATACATATATACACATATACCTACATACATACATGCATACAACCATATATACATACACAAACACACGACACACAGACCAAATGGCAACATTTATTTTATTCCAATTCCTTCTTTTAGATTTGTTTGACTAGCGAGTGTCGTAGAAAGTTTGAAGGCAACCAGTCATAACTCCGTTGACAGGAATACCACAGCAGAAAATTGTGTCTTCAATGCAATCGCTATAAAAATATACGCTAATTTTGTTAGGTAAAACTAGTCTCGCGACTGTTGTTACTCTGGATAAAATGTTTGGCCTATTCTTTTTAAATATTGTTATACTTTCATGATACTCTGCTGCGTAAAATAATTTAGATATATATTTGAATACATAAGAATATTCCTATGTTGACTAAATATTAGCATAAAGATATTTTCAGTAAGCAGGTTAAAATTCTCCGGATTTATAGAAGTGCTTTCCATCATTTCACAGAACAACGGTATTCTAAAGATATCTTTGATGTAATGGACAATTTGCAACGTTAAAATAGCAGGAGGAACGAAAGAGAGACACGTTGATATCTATTTAAGATTTTTAATTTCAATTCTGTTTTATAAGTATGTTTTCAACTGAAACTTAATGTTATTCCTCTTCAAAATCTGATAATATCTATAATTTTTCCAAACGACATTTATCTAATAAATTAACGAAATTAATGTACTCACATTGAGACTAAACGGGACATTACAGCAAGTAATTGAACGCTGTTTATTCCTCCCCCCCCCACTACTACTACTACTACTACTACTACTACTACTACTACTACTACTACTACTACTACTACTACCACCACCACCACCACTACTACTACTACTACTACTACTACTACTACTACTACTACTACTACTACTTAATCTTATCTTCAAAACCACTGTCTTTATGCTTTATTATAATAAGAAGCCGTTGTCTGCATACAAAATGCATCAGACGAAGTATTGCGTGAATACAATATGATTATTCCCAAGGAATTGTAAATAATCATTTCTTCTAAAGGCACAAGGCCTGAAAGTTTTGAGGATGGGACTAGTCGATTACATCGGCCCTAGAGTTACACTGGTACTTAAGGATGAAAGTCGACTTTAATGGAATTTGAACTGAGAACATAAAGACGGACAAAGCACCGCTAAGTATTTTGCCAGACGTGCTTAGAATTCTTATTTCTTTATTGCCCACAAGGGGCTAAATATAGAGGGGACAAACAAGGACAGACAAAGGGATTAAGTCGATTACATCGACCCCAGTGCATAACTGGTACTTAATTTATCGACCCCGAAAGGATGAAAGGCAAAGTTGACCTCGGCGGATTTGAACTCAGAACGTAACGGCAGACGAAATACCGCTAAGTATTTCGTCCAGCGTGCTAACGTTTCTGCCAGCTCGCCGCCTTAGGAGTTGTTAATAATGACTAGAGCGCAGCTCATGCAAAATATCTGCACTACAACTTTAAATTCGATTAGCTAAATATTTATGTCTATATTGCGCCAAGTAAGGTAGTTATATTTGTAGCGATCGAGTGTTCACAACTGAAGATGGGCACATATAGCCCGAAACCGTTCGGTCTTGTAATTCCGTCGTCTGCTAGAGGAAGGTAGGGGTTCGCTCCCCTACTTGCAATATATACAGGGTGCAGGCTGCACCGGTAACCAACTGGCATGGAATCTGCCTGGGGTTAAAAATAGTAACGCCGAACAACTGTATTGATGTGACGATACATATTACTTCTTAGTATGTTTACAACTTTCATGTCTTATTGAGATTTTCAAACTACACACGCACACACACAGACACACACACACACATACACACACACCCACACACAGACACACCCACACACAAACACACACACACACACACACACAAACACACATACACACACACAAACACACAAACACACATACACACACACCCAAACACACATACACACACACACACACAAACACACACACACACACACACACACA
>NC_068995.1:55239889-55246173 GCF_001194135.2 Octopus bimaculoides | reverse complement strand
TATATATATATATATATATATATATATATATATATATATATATATATATACACGATAAAAAACAATTATACACATTATATATGAACATATTACTCACTGATATTAACTATTTATTAAGTAGTATCGCTTTTGTATGCAATATTACACAGACACATGCATATACAACATTTCATTATATATATTTATATACATGTGTGGATATACGTGTGAGTGTATGTGTTTATATACCCTAATATATAGTTATGCTATTGTTACATTGACAGACTGTATCACACCCTCCATCTATCATTAATGATTTTATGTCTATAATTCAATTTTCTTTCTTTACATCTCATATATCTCAGATAGCAAATCATTGTTACACTGACATTATCTTTTTCAATATTAACGCTTTTTGTCTCCTTAAAAGAAATATTTGGATACCAAAATCGCTTATATTTTCCTCGCGTCGGAACAAATCAAAGATACCGGAAGTATACTGAAGTATATTATAATGACATATTGTTGGTGATTTCTATCGAAAATAACACAATAAAATATAAATATTTGGGAAAGGAACAATAGTATTGGTGAAAAGAATGCGGGCTGTTATGAAATTCAAATAAAAATTGTTATTGAATTTTATCCAATATGACTGAAACAGTGTTATAAAATTGGTATTCTTCTTCAAAATAATAGCAACAGATTATTCAGCAAAATTGTTGATTAGAAACGCATAAAATGCACAGATAACAAATACTTCACAACAAAGCTTTCGAAATATATATTTTACTCTAACTATAAAAAAAAAAATTCATTTGCTCAGAAGTACATATTTGTGTTTCACCCACCACACAGAAACACATACACACCCTCACACGCGCGAGCGTTTCTTTGAATAATGCTGAAAGTCCTTTGACAATGGACAAATAGTTAAGGGAATGCAAGCTACTAGTTTCGCCGTTAATTGCCCTCCTTCTAAAGCAATCGGAAAGTATTGTCCCAGTAATCTGTTGCTCTTCTATTTCAGTTAAGCGAGGGAAAAATATCTAGATGTATTTTCTTACAATGGCTGATGATGGGGCGGGTGGTTAGGAAAAACTGTAATATTTCAAATCCAGCTGATGATATGCGTCATATATATTTTACGCGCATAAATATGTGTATATATATATATATATATATATATATATATATATCTTTAAACATCGTATCAAAAGCGTTAATGATGGACAATTTTAAATTAACATTTATCAAAATTTGAATGCCACTATGCAAACCCAAAATGTTTTGACGGTTGTAATAGTCAGGTGTTAGGGGCTGGATCTGCTCTTCGTAGCTGCGCCCAATCGACAAAGGATAATTTTAAGCACTGTAAATAAACGGCTTGGCTAATTTCTTCTATCTCGTTGATTGCTTATCCTTCAACACAACACCTCTCTATGATACGTCGCAAATAGTTTGCTTAAAATTTAGATGATATGTTTTCAAAAATATGATACGCCTGTCGTCTAGGAAAATGTATTTCTGTCAAACATAAATTAGCTTTCAAAAGATAAAAAAAGCGACAAATTTAGTTAACGGACGTTAAATCCCCAGAATATCAATTTCAAATATCGGATAAATACAAATCAATAAACTTGACACGCTTGAGTTATTGGAACTAGCACGAGGTGCCAGATCTCCTATTTTCAGTGTTATTATAATGTAGAGAATTTGTATTTATTGAAAATAATCCAATACCATAAATGAAACTATAGAAGAGCGATATGCATATGTATCAAATGCTATAAAGCCATAATGTAGTGTCCATTTCTTGAACTTTCGTGATGCACACATTTTCTTTAATAGGTCAACAGCTTCATTATACAAAAGATTGGTTTCAGAAGAACTGTGACGCCACGAAGTATTGCAATAACACTAGCTACTTAAGTAAAACGAAACATGTTTGATACATACATACATACATAAATGCATGCATACATGCACACATACATATAGACACACGTACTTATGTGTATGCATATACAAGTCATCAACTTTGCGTGTGAGTTATTTCTATTCAATCAGATCGTGTTTGTGGTAGACAGAGATATGTGGCTCTCAGAGCCCCAACCTCTAACTACCATGATGTTAGTTGAAGTTTTGTTACCTTCATCTGCAGGTGTCTATGTGTAGCTAAGGTATCAGAATGGAATCAAACATAATACCTACAGAAATAATTCTTGAACTATGACTCGTTGACTCTGGCGTTCCTTGAGGGAATAATTGATGTGACCTAAGCCTGTAACGTTTTATAGCAAGGAAATATAGACATGTACATTGGTGCACGTACCTCCATATTTTTATAGATAAATACAGCCACTTATATCTAAGCACATATACATACATGCATATATATATATATATGTGTGTCACATAGCTAGCTAGAGGCGATGGCTTCTTGGAGCTAATTCACGGCAGCTTTCGTCCTAATTTTGGGACTGCCATGTTGGCTTGGCGATAACTATTAATTTCCAGTACCGCTGCCGTAGTCTCCTTTAGAGAGACTTAGAAATATTAATAACTCTATTATATATATATATATATATATAAATTGATTTTAATTGAGTTTTTACCTGTAATCTTGAATTTTGGCCCTAATATTATTATATATATATATATATATATATGTATCTGTGAAAATATGTAACACTTATTTTTTGTTGTCCTTTCTATCAACAATATATATATATATATATATATATATATATGTATGTATATACGTGTGTAGTGTATGTGTGTCTATATTTGTGCATCACCAACATTTGACAACTGGTGTTGGCGTGTTTACGTCCCCTTATCTTAGTAATGGGACAAAAAAACCGATACGATTATTATCAGGATTAAAAGAAAAAGTGTACTGGGGTCAATTCATTCGCCTAAAAATTCTTCAAGGCATTGCCTCAACATGGCCGCAGTCAAATAACTGAAACAAATATAAATTATTAGAGATATGTTATTAATAAATTACAGTGACACATACAGCAATCTCCTTTTAGAGTAATATTTCACGAATATACAAAATTAACTACTTAAATGTATGGACAGCTTTTTATTCGAAAGAAATCAAGATCAGTCATTGCTTTTTTGATATAATCTATTATTGTCGATTAAAATCATAAGGATGTATTCTTACTAGAATAATTAAGGTAAACGTTTTTCCTCAGTGTTGGTAACTTCACAGTTGCAGTATATTCTCCTTAACATTTTAGAACCTAAAATATGTAGTCTCTTAACTATATTCTCAACACATACACAAAGCAAATTAATGGTACTTGAATCGATAGATGCTTCCATTTCAGCCATTTTATTTTCAGTTCCTTTTTGCTGTAAAATGGTTATGCTCAAGTACATCTCTGTATGAATTTCAACTTGAAAATCAATACTATAGATTCCAGGTATTCATTGATTCAGTAGTAAAAATTTGTATTATATATCGTTCTTTTACCAACGTCTTCTCAATTTGAATTTACCGGAAGTACTGTTTCTATTATCCCCTTCAGATGTTTTTTTGTATTTGGAAAAGTATCAGAATTTTTTGATTTCATACACAATAAAATTCCTTGGCCATTTCCGATTGTGATTTACAGAGTTCCAGAATAAACAAAATATGAAACATCCAATATAAATTTAGGTTTAATCGAGTGTAGCGCCTTCCCTAAATCTATGACTGCATAATATACACCACAAATTTGTTGTCTTGCATCTATATATGAAATTATATTAAGAAAACTTAGTGGATTGCGGATTCGGATGAGTAACCCCACGGAAAGCATTGCAATATTTCGTTACGTTTCTTTAAATTATGAATATATATCTTTTTGGATAAACTCTAACTTCTAAGCTTGATAAAACATGTAGTAATGAAGAACAAGTATATATATTATAAGTAATAAAAACGCCTGGATTTTTGGCTTTCTTTGCATGTTCTAAAGTATGTGCATTTATACTTAACATGGCAGACTTTTGTATTTGTGGCGTGTGTAAATGCTCGCCATTTGTGGACATAAGAATGTGTTTATATGTAGCGTGTGTATTCATCTGCTGCGGAAAGTTTTCAGTATTTTCTTGGATTTCTTGTTTCGAATTATTATTGACTTTCTCCTTTAACACGACGGATTGAACGCTACACTAATTAAAATGTGCTGTTATAGAAACAGGTGAAATGGCAAGTATAAAATGAAGTACTTATTTGAAAAGTTACCTGAGAAAACGCCTCTGTACCTATAATGCACCTACACCTAAAATTGATTGTACAACATCTCACCTGTAAGTAGTGGTTTTGTATAAGGACACACAAGAACTCCATTTTCTGTTTCTCATATTTTTTTTATATAAACCTTACGGACACAAAGGACTTTCTAAACCCTGTGATATATACCTAAACGCTATTGTTGACATTAGGTAGCCGAATATTGTAGACTGGCTTGAAACGGTAATCTATAAATTGTCTACCCGAATATAAAATTACTACGCACTCATTTATGTGTGTGTGTATGTGAGTGTGTCTGTGTATGTGTATTTATGTGTTGAATGAGAGAGGGAGAGAGAGAGAGAGAAGGTGTCCACACACACATGATAACATGAGAGTAATGTATTGAACTTATTTACTTACGAAGTCATTATTTACCTGGCAGCTTACCATTATTTCATTATAGTTCTTGAAGTATGTGTGAGCGTGTGCATCACGTCTCATATATATATATATGTATATATATATATATATATATATATATATATATATATATATATATATATATACATACATACATATATTAGTAGCTGAAACTTTTAAGAAACAAAACAGCGATGCTTGAAGAATAGAACTGTATAACGCATGCAGTTCCTGTAACATGGAATCAGCATCTTAATGCAGATAGATTACTGCAAAGGACAGAGAAATTCTTTCGCGTTCTTAGAAGCATTAAATCTACTCAAATATAAATGTTAGGGACATTAACTATTTATTTTTCCAGTCGGTGAACGACGAGTGATTAAGCATTCATATTTTGAAGTAAATGCCAAATGTGAATTTTCACTGAAAGTAATGTTCTCCTTGTCCTACGGAAATAAATTTATCAAAATATCTCCTTTGTCATTTCAGAGATTATTGTAATATATTATATAGATATTATTAGCTTAAAAACTATGAAAATATACTAATCCTAATGCTAATAATAATAATAATAACGACAGCAACAACAACAATTACAACTGCTGCTACTACTACTACTACTACTACTACTACTACTACTACTACTACTACTACTACTAATAATAATAATAATAATAATAATAATAATAATAATGATGATGATGATGATGATAATAATGTTAGTAGCAATATGTTTAACATTATCATCATTATTATCCTCCCCCTTCTCTACTACCCCTACTTTCTCTTCTTCCTTCTCCTCTTCTTCCTCCTTCTCCTCATTATTATTATTATTATTATTATTATTATCATTATTATTATTATTATTATTATTAAAAGAAATCATTATCATTATTATTAATGTTCGTGCTGTTATGAATAACAATAATATGAAGGATTGCATGATGGGTAAGTCTGCTCATAAAATTTTGTTGTTAACTGTATCCATATCACTAACTGCTAGCAATATTTTTTTTTACAAAATGGAAAGAGCTCTGCATATTTTATTATTATCGTATCGGTACTCATATGATACCTCTTTCAATTTATCTCTACACGTGATCGTTGATTTTTCACTAACGGGAACTATTCTAATTTTAAGAAAAAAAATCTACTATACCAATTTTATAAATATTGTTTGCGTCTTATTTTACCAGCTAAATGTATATTCGAATCGGCTTGGCACAATTGTAAAGACAAGGCTAGTTGTTTACATGTTGTCTTTGTGCTATGAGCTGTCTGGGATTGAAGAAATGGAACATCCAAAGAATCAAACCATGTAGTTAAAGTACAGGTTAACAAGTCTTATATTGTGAGCGAAAATAGAATTAACATGCTTCAATACATATAGTACAAAGGTTGATTTGTACTACCTTAAAACTTGTGCATACAGCAGATGAGAAACGAAATGACATACGATATGTAACTCAATTTGTGAACACTAGGTGAGTGTAAGCAGCTACAATACTAATGCACTCATTAACCAAGATCTATATATTCTGCGCGCGCACACACACAAACGCTCGCACGTAGACACACATACACACTCACACATAAATGTATAAATACATATGCATGTGTATGTTTTTGTATATATATATATATATAT
>NC_068995.1:55234206-55239463 GCF_001194135.2 Octopus bimaculoides | reverse complement strand
TATATATATGTATATATATATATATATATATATATATATTTATGTATATATGTATATATATATAACTGTATATGCACACATATATTTACATAGAGATATGTATATCTCCTTATGTGTGTGTTTCTGTGTACGTGTTTGGGCTTGTACATATGTATATAAAAATAAACAGATACCGAGAATAAGACCGAAATGAAGCACGTGAATGAAGGCACTTCTAGACTCGTAAAAGAAAAGCATAAACTACGCTACTGTCTTGTTATAACTTCATTAATTATTATCGATATGCGGTTTGTTCATAATTACGAAAAGACAAATGCGCGTCTACTTCACTTGCATTATTTTTTTTTGCATTTTCATATCTAATTTGTTATTTCACTTCGATGTTTATATTAAATTTCATTATACGACTTTTGTTAAGATTTGTGTATCAACTTTTGCCATTATCCGTTTAATTACAACGCATCGTACGTTTTTTTTTTAATATTATAATTATACAGTTTTAGGTCTCTGTTTAAGGCTTGATTGCTCATAGTGAAGGTAATAAACATTTATCACCAACCGAGAGGAGAAATAGGAAAAGGTTTTTCATTCCTTTTTCTTGCTTTTTTTTTTTTATAGAAATGTACAATGGTAATAGAAAATGAAAATAGAGATTACAAGAACTTGAGAAATAGTGTCAGAAAATTATTAGGCTTCTAATGTTATGTACGTGTTTTCATTTTCGTTCTTAACTGCTGTTTTGTTTTACACTCTAGTCTTTTTTTTTATTTAAAGATCTCTGTTGCAAATTCATTATTTATTTTTGAGAGTTGCTACTCCATTTTTTTTAACATTGCAAATGTAATGATACATTACCAAATTTTTTAGAGTGTTCGCTTCCGCAGAAAAACTCATTTCTCATTTCTCAGTGACACATGCATTTTTTACTTCTTCATTATGACCCTAATTTCACAAAAATATAGCGTGTGAGTAACCGAATAAAATATCAATAAATCTTCTTACACATAAAATCGGTAATAAAATCACCCAGACGTCTAATAAATAAAACTCAGATATAGTATGCCAAACTGAATAACAGTCCTCCAAATATGTCAACAATAGTAGATATTTTAAGAAGTAAAGTTATCGGTTCACAAACTCAGAAAGCTCTTCTCTAGTCTCAGAAATACTTTTTTCCACATACAAATCCATTGCAAATCTTGTAATATAATTTTCAGGTAGTATTATGATCATATGGAATCTAATTCCACAGCCATTTTTTTGGAATGAAAGTAATTTTATTATATTAAAAGAGTATATTTTATCAAAGTGTTCCTTGTTTAAACAACATAATATTACATCATGATAATATTTCTACTTATTTTATCAAAAAACATGCCAAAACGTATAATAATATAATGATGTTTTGGTAGACGTTATAAGAAAAACATAATTATTTACCACAACGTAATTAGAATGTTACAAATCAGAACATGTATTTATATAAAGACTAGCTGTACGACTAGAAGAGTGAAAAGAAATTACAAAATAGAAATCGTTCCAGAATGTTTCATAATTCAATTTTAATATCAGAAAGCATAAAATGAGAAATATAGCAAATTATTAAGAAAAATATATTGCAGTATATCTTCTGTATCAAAACTATGGGCAGATATAAGAAAGATATCACATACGTTTACCGTTGAAGAAGCTTTTACTGGTTTAGTACGTAATTCATTTTTTGCACTATATAGACTAGGCTTAAAATTTAGAGTAGGATGCTAGGCAATTACATTGAATCCACTGCTTAACTGGTACTTATTTTAGCGATTATGGAAAGATAAAAAGAGATTCAAAGTCCACTTCGGTGAATTTTGAAATCAGAAGGTAAAGAGCCAGAAGAAATGTCATGAAGTATTTTGTCCGACGTGCAAACGAGTCGACCAGCTTGCTGCTTTTACTTGGTAATTAATGATTATTACTTTACATCTCTGCCTTCAGGGACAGAAAAAATTCTTATCTTCAGCAACCACTATCCTAACAAATCTTTGATGAGTCCTATAAGGAAATATGGTTCTTATATTGGATGGTGATGCTCTTAAGCGCACAAAAGCCCTCAAAGAGAGAGTGAAAGAGAGATACGGAGAAAGAGACAGAGAGAGAGAGAGAGAGATAAAAAATAAGGGAGAAACATGACAAAAGTACGCTTAGCTAACAGTGGATTCTGGATTCGCGTTTTTGATCTAGAAATAAGAAGCATATCTCTCTCAGATCACACTATTCTTATATTAGTCGAAGGTCACATTGAAGAAGGAAGTCCACGATATATTTTCTGTGAAAACTACAGACGAAAATAGCATGGCCTGAAGGTCATTCATTATAGGTTTGTTGAGTCAGGGAGGATTAGGGTTTAATTACATGAACATCTTTGATTTGATACACTGGCCACGAAAACAGTCATGTGACAAAGAACCAAGAAAATATGATTTTATTTTGTTTGATGTGATTTAAGTTTTTATTAAATATCGTACCTGTAATATATTTCTAATACCAATAATTATTTCTATATAATTATGTAACATATAATAATAACAATATTAATAAAAATAATAGTATTACCATGTGATGAATAATAATAATATAGTATACTACTATTTGCAAGGATATATTATCATTAATATTCTCCTCCTCTACCTCCTCTTCCTCCTCTTCCTCCTCCTCATTCTTCTTCTTCTTCTTCTTCTTCTTCTTCTTCTTCTTCTTCTTCTTCTTCTTCTTCTTCTTCTTCTTGGAAGATGTAATACTTAGCGAATTACATATTGGTCCAGGGAGCAAAATTGTGGCAATTGTATTATATTTTTCTATCACGTGGAATATTTAGAAGTATATTTTTGTTTATCTGTTTTTAAAATTACATGGACATAATTTCATACCAAAATTTTTGCCAGCTGTGCATTGTCAGTGTTTAAACGAAATAATTAGATGAAGTGACTTTGCTACGCTATGGTTATTGCGCATAATGCATACATAAGTTGGAAATGTAAAAATAACAACTGCTTCTTTAAAAGCACGTGTGTTTGAAAAGTTTTAATGAAAGCGCTCACACACTAGAAAATATTAAAGATTAGTAACATCCTCATAATTTTGTATATAACATTAAAAAAAATATATTTTTTATTTAAAAATCACCTTTACACTTCAAAATCTGTATTAAGCAATCCTCATAGACTTTCAGTTCCTAGAATTAAGATTGAATGAATGTGATGATATCCCGGATTGAATGGTACTGCACAGGTGTCGAAAGCATAGTGATATCCGTGGGGTAGCTGATGATGGAGGTGTGTTGGATTGTTTGTATGGCTGTTATTGTATGTGCGGAATAGTTTTATAAGACATCCATTTGATATATATATATATATATATATATATATATATATGTATGTATATATGTATGTGTGTGTGTGTGAGAGGTGTACATTTTAAAAACATGTACAGTATACGTTATTTGTACGTGTATAAATTCATATTATCGTATGGGTTATATGTGTGCGTGTGTGTATTGTGTTTCTGTTTGGAAGCGATTTTGGGCCTTATGTTAATATTACATAATTCCAATGTCACCAAGCGCACGTTTATGTCATAAGAATTTACTATGTAAGCTATGAGATGAAATCTTATGAATAAATAAAATATGCTATAACTATTTCAACTGTCTGTGCTTAAACATAACGAAATAACATAAACAGTAGACAATAAATTATTTCTTTCGTATGGAATTTTCACTCTAGCAAGTATATATGTAGATATATCATTTTATACGTGTACATCCATTGCTGTCGACTTGTATCTTCAAAGCCAAGTATTATTTTTACAGCAGTTATTTACTATTCCTTCTACATATGAGCTTGCACTTTCAAGCACCTCCATTCTTCATCGTTCTTACAGGTATATCATCTTCATGCTGAAATAATCCAACATCGTTAAAACTCTATATTTTATCATCCTCTCTATGTAGCTCATTACACATAAAAAAATAACACTTCTCAGCCAAATTATCACGTAACCAAAAGTACAATCCCATTTATTTACCTTGTTAATTAGTTTAATTAATACCGCTATTTTATAATTCTTCAATTCTTTACGGGCGAAAATATAAGTAATTTCTAAGCATTGCAGTTACCATAAACGTGTGTGATTTACTCATTCCATACGCTTTTTACAATTTGCCATTCCTTATGTGTTACATGTTACACCCCCAACCATTAGCAAGTACAACATTTCCTGTTATATATTTGTTCGTTTTCACTAATTACTCTGATGTATGTTTTTCAGATTTTAATTAAAATATACATTACTTATTTAAGAAGCTTCTAACGGCATTGAATAATTTTATTTGTAAAAAAAATTGCAAACTAGAATTCATACACATACACCATATATTGTAATTCGGACTTATAGATATATCTGCATAGTACTTCCTACTAGAGAAAAATATTGTATAGACTAGTTTCCACACACACTCGCACACATATACATACACATGCACATAATTACCTAGAAAGTTAAAACAATTCTTCTCATCTAGGCGTGTGGTTAAGAAACTCGCTATGCAGTCATGTACTTCCGGGTTCAGTCTTGTTGTTCGATATATTGAACAAATGTTTTCGCATATTGCTATGGGCCCACTAATCACCGGGGAGAGAATCTGTTGATAGAAATCCTATAGAATCCAGTCAAGTTTGCGCTTGTTGTGTCTCTATCAAAATATCCGGAACATATTACCACATTCTTATATCTTTTACTGCATGCATATATATAAGGAGCAGCCGTGGTTGCTTGGTAAGACTTTTGCGTCGAAATTAAACTCCACGCAGTTGCACATTCTGCCAGTGTGCCTGATATAGCTTTGAGCCGATCAAAACTTGCAAATTGATTTGTTATACAGAGAGGGGCCCATGACAACTAAGGATGACAACAGGTAGCCTAAACAACATAGACCCAGAGCTCTAAGCAACGTTTAAACACACTAATCTAATTAGACGTATTTATCTACAAGTATACAAAATATATAATAGAAATTAATAATAATAATTAAGGAAGTATATTTTATAACCTGGTGGTATACTGGTTTTATCCATAAAGTATAATTTCTTGATGTGCATATAGATACTACGTGTTTACCTTCAGATATATTCGTTATGTTATGTTTTGCATAATCTGAAATAGAATACCCTCATATCTAATAATTATATATACCCACCCCATATATATATATATA
>NC_068995.1:55231714-55233614 GCF_001194135.2 Octopus bimaculoides | reverse complement strand
ATTTTTCAGTGAGATAATTATTTCAATTTAAGTATTAAATTTATTATTGATTTTTGTTCAACATAATTTAAATTTGAAATTAGCATTTTTCCCCAGCTCATAATACATTACGTTTCGCAATTACTCTAATGACTTAAATATATTGAACTATGTTAGACTCGACTCAACTTATTTACATTGGTCTCAACTTTAAATTATGCCTAGATATGGACAGGCATATAGACAAAAGTAAATTTTGAATTAATATGTTAGATTTAAATGCATACACGAAATTCTTTAAAAAGGAGTGTTCTTTAACTTATATCAACACAACACTTTCTTCTCCTCCTCCCAAAGCTGTATCAGTGTATATATATATATATATATATATATAAGATAAGAGAAGAAATGGAGCAACATGTAGCAATTAGGAGTTGATCATTAGTAATGAATGATCATAGTTTAATTATGGTTAAGATAACATTTACAGCTGTTTCAATTTATTATTGTTGAGATAAACTTGAGTTTATCTCGTTCCATGTAACAGACATCATCAGAAGAATAAGGACAGGAGATCGAAGGTAGGCAGGAGAAATAAAAGGGGAAAAGAAAAGGAAACGAAAAACGAAGAGGTTCGTTAGGTCTTTAGGCTTTCATTTTCGCGTCCTTAAAAGATGGCACGTGTGTGTACAGTTGCTTCAAGTAGATCAATGGAGCAGTGAGTGGGCAGAATGCCCAGTTGACCGGCGGTGTTAGTTGAAAGAGTTATATCTGGTAGTAATATTCCGTATCATTAATCATAACAAATAACGCTATGTGAGTCCGCTAGATAAGTCACTATGATTACTAATAATGCCCTAGTTAAAAATTAGGGACGCTCTTAATAGTTTAAGTGCGATGTTTACGTAAATAGGCATAATAAAGAAAGTGTTGTTACGTTTGGCCAGGGTTTTCGACCCCATAATATAAATGGCTGCCCTTGTAGAAAAATTTGAAACCATTATTAGAATCGTCCATCTATATATTCTGATTTCAAATTCCGCCGAGGTCACTTTTTCTATGCATCCTTTCAGATGTTGATTCCTTCTGCGTTCTTAATTATTCATTTAACACATGGAAGTATGTCTCCAAATCAAATTTTTAAAAAGGTGCATTTTAATTCTATAAAATCTCTACAATTTGAAACAATTGATATGAAATAAACAAAGCTGTCAGTCCTTACAAGGATTATATGTTCGACGCCTCTTCTATCATGAAAGAACTGCAATGTCTTGAATTGTATTTCTTGAAAAGCTACAAAGTAAATAAAACTTGTTTATAATAAAAATTATAAATTATGTGTGAAAAGTCATTATCAAATATTATCAGTTTTCGCCACAATATCAAAGTAAATTCTGCTGGCGTCTAGAATCCTGGACTTCAAACAAATTTCATTTTTTTTTCTTTTTCTGTTTTTTGTGCGCGTGTCTTTGTTCTTAACAGTCAATCAACCATTTTGATTGTTACACTTTAAATTTTGATACGTCTCAGACTCAGAGTTTATACACTTGCTCACCACTTGCTGAATTAAAAAACAATATTTAAAGTTTCTAAATCGAGAACGAATCCGGCTTATGCTCACTAAATTCACGAATAAATAATATGTAAATTGTTTGAATTTCCCATGATATGGATATATAAATAAAACAATGTTTACGAACACGATCAATTATAACAGATACACACAGTAATCCCTCGATTATCACGTGTGTATAGTTTACTAATCGGTGCAATTGAAACATGTATTGGATTTAAAAGGCACTGTATAATTACAGAATTAAAGGTGATGCTGTTGCAACATCGGAGTAATCCTTATTTATTTTAATATTGTCAATATATATATATATATATATATATATATATATATATATATATATATATA
>NC_068995.1:55228263-55231617 GCF_001194135.2 Octopus bimaculoides | reverse complement strand
TATATATATATATATATATATATATATATATATATATATATATATATCTGTGTGTGTATAAATGTATAGATATCTATATCTATATATATATATATATATATCTGTATGTATCTATTTATCTAATTTGTAAATACTCATACACATACACACACACGTGCATGCACACACAGACTCACATACACGCTCAAACATGTATTATCTGTAGGTTACCATGGCTACGAATGGTCTTAGGCAGAGAAAAATATCTCGAAAACTTGTTGACAGATTTCTATAGCCTTGTTATCTCACGAATAAAAGATGCTCATCTACTAACGCTGTGTTGAGCACTCGTTCTCACTGTTCTATATTAACGTGTGTTATATATATTATTATCATTATTATTTAATAGCTGTGAATCGTCCATTAATGACGTTCACTACACTCGCGAAAAGCACTACCAACCACGAACGCCATACTTGCTTTTATTTTACGCAATCATTATCAACTAAGAAGCGAAAACCTCTTTTCGGTTTAATTACGTGGTGATGTTCGCCACGTAATTGGGTTGAATTTTGATATTTCTTTACTGAAATTCAAGTGAATCACGTGCAATATTCTCCTTCAGTATTTTCAAGTGTCTCGGTATTTGTGTTTACGAGTATTTTCCGAGTAAAGTCTTCACCATATGTGCATACTTCCGCAAGTATATACACTTTCCCCACCGTCCACACCAAACATAGACACACACAGACATACACAGAAAGACACACACAGACATACACACAGAAACAAACACATACAGACACACACACACAATCACACACATAACGGCTAAATACAAATTTGAACCAGCCTATGTACTTTGGCCAAGATTATATGACACACAACTCAGTGCTATGATGTGCTTTCCTTTCTTACTCTAGTTGCAAGATTCACGTGAAGAATGATATATCAGATCATACATGTAAATGATAGATATCTATATACTATTTACTTATATGCTTCATCCATTCTGTAACTCTGACCAAAGTATTATTGTAATAATAATGGTGTTATTATTGCAATAATACAATTTATAGGTGAGCTGGCAGAAATGTTAGCACGCCGGGTGAAATGCCGTTTTGAGTTCAAAATCCGCCGAGGTCGACTTTGCTTTTCATCCTTTCGGGGTCGACTACAGAAGTACCAGTTACGCACTGGGCTCGACGTAATCGATTTAATTCCTTTGTCTGTCCTTGTTTGTCCCTTCTATGTTAGCCCGATGTGGGCAATAAAGAAATAAATAATTCTATTTATATCTTGTCTGTTTCGATCTATTTTTCTTTTTATTAATCATATTAATTATAATTTAGTTCATTATTGCTGTTATAATTATTCTTTTTTTTCTATAAAGCACCATGTCTTTAGTGTTATAATTATTTTTATTACTATTATCATTATCAGCTTTCCTTCTCTTGGATAACATGTTGATATTATTAATCAATTGTGTGTCGGAATTGACACTACAACATATATTATATAAGTCAATAAATATCTTTAATAGTTAACAACAACTTCACTTGAGTTTTGAATTTTTTAGTGAAGTATTGTAAACTCTCCTCTATTCATAACTTAATTTAGAATGGCTACAGCCCTATAATACTAATAGTTTTATACATATATTATTAGTTGCTTTGTTCTATCTCTAATGCGATACGCCTTTTCTTGCCTTATCTGTAATATCTTTGTTTGATATAATCTTTTGTTATATTTATCCTCCATGGTTATCTATTTATATTTCTGTTTTCAGAATTCCTATTCATTATACGCTACATTATATTTCCTATTTTCATTTTATTTTTATATTTTTAGAATGTTATGCTTTTATACATGTTTTCATAAATTATACATGTTTGATTATGTAATGTTTTATTTCCTTGCAATTCATTTTTATTAATTCCTTTTTTGTTTATTATTCCGAATTAATTTTCTGTATTTGAGGTCCTTGCATTGTACTCCTTATCGCCTGATCGGGGTATCATCAGCCGAAATTTCGTTTTCCTTATCTCTTATTTATCTTTACTTGTCTTTTCATTCATATTCGTTTGTTTTAATTTTGACGTACATTTTGGAATTTTACATTCCGTTTCTACACTTTTATATCCGTATATTTTTGAATATCCTTAATTCTTAGTTTACTTTTTGTAAATAATTTACAACTCAAAGCTACTGTAATATTTTGTATTTTGCTTGACATTGATTCTATGGTATAGAAAGCCAATATTTTCAACCTGTTTTTATCTTTGGATATTTTTATCCTATGAGAGGGTATCTATCACTATCAGATTATTAAAACAACTGTGATGAAGGACTCGAAGTGTGTTTAGTTCAGCTGCCTGGAGTGTTTTTTCTACACTACAGACCGGATACAGATTATATAATTTTAGTAAATGTTAAGCGTGTATTGAAAGTATTTAAGAATACAATATGGTGCAAATTTTCTGTTATAATTAGAATGGTAAAGTTTCGTGCATTTTCGCACTTCGTCAAATATGTGTGTGCGCGTGCACGCATTTGACATGAAGGCATGCATATATATATATGTGTGACTGTACAAAAAATATATACATATATTTGGATGTTTGGATGTAATATGAGTGTGTATGTTTCTACGTATGAATCTATATTAATGCAAATCGGCAAGTATGGAGAGAGCATACAAATAATGATTTATATTATGATCAAAATCGTTCAACTTTCCTTATCTAATTAAAATATATCATTTTTAACATTTTCTTTGAACTCTCATTCTCTCTTTTTCTATTGCTCCCATTCTCTCTCTCCCTTTCTCCACCTTCTCTCTCTCTCTTTCTCTCTCTCTCTCTCTCTCTCTCTCTCTCTCTGCTTTTCTCTTAATCAACACAGATATATAATGTCTATTTCTTAATATTTCTTTCGATTTTTATTTTATTTTGCAGCTCTACTTGAAAATACAGAAAAAGGCAATACATTTTTTTCCATGATTGTTATCCTCTTTGATCTCAACAGCACAAACTATTTCGTTTCTGAAGTTTAATTTGTGTACAACTACAATGCGTCAATTAATGTCGCATTCCATAATATCCTGTGGCCTCAAGAGTACGCTTATTCGTTGATTAGAGGACATTCACTTGTAGCCAGTGTTTGCGCATCCCAAAAATGAAAATTCAAAATACTTCAAATATAGTCAAGTAGAATAATTTCGAGAAACAAAAAATATTTTTTTGCTCTTGTATGTGATCACAAAGTTATTTTCTCAAATTTCAACATTCATAAATAACTAGCATCCCTTGTAATTTAAATATTAATGGTAACTATGATGTGTATATATATATATATATATATATATATATATAT
>NC_068995.1:55226571-55228153 GCF_001194135.2 Octopus bimaculoides | reverse complement strand
ATAATTATAAAAATAATTATAGGTAAGTGTCAGTTAATTGCTTCACCGCATACCAAATTTTGAAATAGGTGTTAAAAATTCCTTTTCTACTACCGTAAGAATCTTCCAGACAGAAACACTCTTTTTTATGTAAACAAAAAGATAAATAATGAATCAACACGATTCCGATTAGCCACAGACGCGTTTCGAGATTAAAGTATTTAATTACTTACATCTCATCATCAGTGTAGCATTTCC
This sequence comes from Octopus bimaculoides, assembly GCF_001194135.2. Taxonomy (NCBI): domain Eukaryota; kingdom Metazoa; phylum Mollusca; class Cephalopoda; order Octopoda; family Octopodidae; genus Octopus; species Octopus bimaculoides. The sequence continues at coordinate 55,227,916 of NC_068995.1, read as the reverse complement.
AATATAAATATTGGTTAATTATTTTTCTTTTTGAAAAGAATGTATTTAGGCTGGTAGTCAGTACTACATCCACAGTTCTGCTCACTAAGATATTAAATACCTTCTGTGTAATTTCAGGAAAAATTAAGTATATAGAACAGAAAAAATAAATACGATATAAACAACGTCTTCAGCTTTGTTTTTTTTTTTTCGATTAAATGGACATTTACGGCCATTGCTGAACTGACTACTCGTGCATATTATAACGAGGTTTACAAAATCTTAGCCAGGTTATCTGATGCGATCTTGGTATCGAGGTGTTGAACTGAGTGAGTATGCCCCAAAATATATCCATACGTTACAGAAACATTTGTTAATTGAGTTTCGAATTTAGTTTAGTTACCAATGTTAGTATGTTAATGTTTCCAAATATTTTGTTTACATAATTAACCTATTTCTTCTTTTTGCTGGTTTTAAATGTCTATAGCTAAGACTACAAACGAAATCTTACTTGTGATGTTTTAAAGTGATAAATGCCTTCCGTTTACCTAGACATCCAATTCTCTTATTCATATCGACTTTATTAGCTATCGCTTTTATCACGTTGCTAATTTCTTTACAAGTTTAAGCATTAGTATACTTTCTTATTTTCCTAAGTCGTATTATTTATCAGAAGCTGTCTATACTTATCATTATCTACCTGGTAGAAGTTATGTTTATCAGCGCGCCCAAACATATTATTAGAATATCTCAAAGTTGCTCGGTTTATATTGAAATGGTTTGGAAGTATTGCAGTAGTTAATAGCAGCTTGCTATCTGTCATCAGAAGTTATCTGCACATATTATTATCTACATCATATACATTGTTAGTATTATCAGAGAACGTAAACATTTTAGATGCTCTCAGCATTACTGACCGTATACTGAAATGAATTGGAGTACTTTGGGGTACAATTACATGTAAGACTATAGATCAACGATATCAATATAAAATGTCGATATGTCTTTAACTCTTGGCTAGCAGATTTCAGATCAGCACATCGAAGCTATATCCTTCCGTTCCGAAACACTGAATCTCAAAGAGGATCCTACCAGCAAGTATGTTTCAATGCATCCGGCATTTTGTGAATTAATATGGTCATACATACATGCATGCATACATATATACATACATACATACATACATACATACATACATACATATATACATATTTACATACATACATATACGTATGTGTTTGTGCTTGTGTGTGTTTGTATGTGTATGTGTGTGTGTGTATATAAATGTAAATATATAATTAAATATATGTATATATCATATATATACACACACACAGAGTCATATATATATATATATATATATATA
>NC_068995.1:55222667-55226282 GCF_001194135.2 Octopus bimaculoides | reverse complement strand
ATATATATATATATATATATATATATATATACACGTATGTCTATATACATATACACGTTTGCATGTCTGCATGTATGTAGATATGAACACGTAATGCCACAGGAGAAAACGGAAAGCAATTGTTTGTACATTTTGAAAATTACAAGTACTTTGAAGAATAGAATATTTCTTGTTGGGAATGTTTGTTTGTGAAACATATAGTGAATATAATACTGTACGAAAGCGGTAAACATTTGTAGCCAATATCTCAGGAAACATTCCTCACTCTATAGCAATTTTACATTTAACTTGGTAGCAAAGCCATGAAAGATACTAATATTGGAGACTACATACAGTCTAATAATGAAGCTACAAGCAAAGTGCTGTAAGAGGTATTTTGTTAGGTAAGGAAAGAAATCTAAATACTGACGGCGAATTGTTTACATATTATATAATAGCAGCGTCTGTAGAAATATTAAGACATATAAAATAAATTCAAGTAGAAAGAAAGGGAGTTGAAAACAAGATATTTTCTCATATTCTTAATAAATCAAAGGATTTCGAGTGTTTCTCTTCTCTAGTTCTTTATGGAGCAGAATATGTGGCTTACAATTTAGTAGTTAATGTTCACTCGAGAATTAATTCTAACTCTGATGTGATGGAGCTAATAAAATGCATGGAGAAACATTCTGAGTGAGAAACAAACGAGAACGAATGAAAACATATTTGCAAAGGGTTTAAAATGTATTTCACATATAAGAAATGTTTTTGTTGGACAAACCTGCAAAATTACACGGGATTTAAAAAATCAGTTTTTTATATTACTACATCATTCATCAGGAGGTAAAAAGACACTTTCAGAAAGCATTAGCACTTGTCATGTGCAATACAACCAAAGGCATCAACATTAGCTTTAATTCTTTCCCATACAGTCAATCATAATCAGTTTGGAACAGCCTTTGTTTTTTTTTTATCTCATTACGAAAAGTAAATCTTTATATACACACGCTGATATATGACCTACGTTGGACCCCTTATTCGCATAATCACCGAACCTGGAGCTTAACTATGGTCTGTCCTTATAGCACTTACTCAGCATTACCTGATACCTCTGGGTCTCATTGACACCACTATCGCTCATAACCTCAGGTTTAAAATGTGACATTAATTTCGTTATCCACATTCCAAAGATGGAGCATTGTATATTTGTTTGGTTCGATTCTTCTTGAGGGGAACGTGCCTCAATTTACATTGTTCGAGTTTACTCGCCTGAAAATGAATATCATTCCAGTTGTGGTGCGGCCCTTTTTCTCCAGATGTCACGCGCTCGATGTGCTGCTGGATGAAATGGTGCGAGAAATGAGGAGAGTGTCTGAGTATTGTCGGGTCGAAAACACCTTCAACACTTATCGAATGAACGATACAAGTTAGAAATGTCATATTACCTCAAGAGTGTTGACTGTAGACTCGGTAACCAGTAAGGAGATTGCGCCTTTTTTTTTCCTTTCTAGAAACTTAGCCGAACATAAAAGAAGCTGTAAGGTGACTTGTGTAAGTAGCGATATAATTGTAGAGAGAGCAGCGTTCATAATATTTCTGCTGGACAAATCATGCTCCACGAGAAAATGCTACAAACCTTATATTAAATGTTATATAATAGAACACAAAAACTCTTGAAACTCATTGTTAATCTTCTGGCATATTCTATATCTTGTTTAAATCGAACGCAATTCACTTTGAACGGTTCAGTACCCATATCTAAATACTGCAAAAGTTGTATGGTATATTATTTATTCAAATCTTAAGTAACAATTAATTTAAAAGCAGGGAATCCTTGTGAAAATCCAGAAAGAACAGTATAAATTAAACTTCGCTTTACTGGAAAGCCTTGATGTGAATACTATTGAAATGATTAAATGAACAAAATATTTATAACAAAATATTTCATTTTTCACTCTTCTTTAATTGTATATGTTTTATGTAGTAAAACTGTGAATGAATATATGATTAAGATAAAAGACTTCCTGTTAGAAGATTATCAATAATTTTTATGTCATTCCATTATCATTTTGAATTGCTGTGTTGAAATTGTTGTTTTTATCTCCAAATGCCCTATAGGCAAGTATAAGCATAGTCAAAACAAATCCATCAAGAACCATCACATCTAATAACAGCAGTCGAAACAACAAAGACCATCGCGTCCAGTTTATCTTATGATATACATATTCTTTTTAATGTAAGATCATAGAGTGTAAATTCACCAGTTCAAGCAGTGCCTCCTACGTGTTTGTAAAGTATATGATTATTCAATTGGTTGAAATAGACTTTTATCATACTATATTGGCTACAAATTTAGATAGAAACCGCTAGTTCTTTTACCGGTTCAAAGTGCCGGAAACAATAATTGCTCCCTCGTTAAGACAAAATACATGTGGCTCACGGAGCTTTAGTTCTAATGTAAAATGCGAAATTATACTGAATATCATTTATTTGTAATTATTACTCTTTCGAAAAGTAATGGCACCACGCAAAAGCTGGCCATCTACTATTGCATAGTTTCAACAAATTACAATTGCAAGTGAATTTTCAAAGATGTTGATTCATTATTGTAGCAAACAATTTCTCTTTAATCAGTAATTGAATTTAAGAAAAAGTTTACATTTAAATTAAATCTTCAACAATTTCTTTTCTTTAGTGAATCTAGATTTAAAACTGTTTTTCGCAAGAATTAAATCTATTGCTCAGTAAAACAGTTTAAAATTATGAATGGCAAAATTTATTACTTTTGTGAAGTATTAATTCTTGAATAGTATTGAAAATATTCATATTTGACAAAAAAATTTCTCTGCAAATTAATTTTTTACGCTTAAATGGAAGGTGTGTTTAAAGTAATTAAAATTTTTACTGAATACTTAAACTATTTCTCCGTTTTTATATTGAGCTTTAGGAAAAGGAAAGAGGAGACATCGAAATATAATAAACGCGAAATTCGTTCGGAAATTTTGCAATCTATCGATATAGACTTGCATACTATACATTGTGGAGAAGTGAAAATTAAATATGATACATATTCGATCTTCAAATAATAGTTTTACTGTAAAAGTAAGAGTGTACGCTTTTAGAATCTGAGTTTTACACACAAAGATACGCGCAATGTGCACACGCATACACTCACACAAAGAGAGAATTACATAGAGGAAAAAATGTTAGCATACAAAAATGTGTGCATATAAAGTTTTCGTATAAAAATGTTTTACTGAATCAATTTTAGGTTACGTTACTGTAAGCAAGAGTGATTTTGCAGCAGAAGTAAAGTCACATTTTACGGACACAGTTTTGCCGTCGGTGATATTATGAGGGATTTAAGGGAGATTTTAAAGGCACTTTAGAAAATGTAGTGTTAAAACCACATCGTTTAATTACAGAAAGCCCTTTCTCTTATGTCATTTCTAATCAAGGTCTGCACCGCTTATGTTCCGTTAAGAGGAAAGAATATTCAATAAATATACCAGATAAAATGATAAACAGATACTGCTCTTCGATAACAGAAAGTGGATTTTCCTTTCGGAATAGAATTTTCTTCTTGTGTAATTTGTTTGAATATATATATATGTATTTATGAATAGGTGGGTGTAG
>NC_068995.1:55219511-55222602 GCF_001194135.2 Octopus bimaculoides | reverse complement strand
TATATATATATATATATATTCGGTTTTGTATGTCTTTATGTGTATCTGCCTTTGTGTGTACATACCTCTCTGCATCACTATATTGAACTCATACTATTTAAACAGGAGCAGTTGTACCACCCCCAATAACTGTTACATTAGCGACATCAGCTACAGAGACAAAATAATTTCAGACTTTCTTGGAATAGAAGATGCACCCTTTTTTAATTGAGGAACAGAAACTGTCACTTAATCATTTCATCTCAATTTAAAAAAAAAAATATTCTTCCCTCTTAGAAGAAATTCTTCAGTCACTTTTCTCTGTATAATTCGTAACAGAACATAAGTGGCATAAGACACACGTGGTAAAAATTCTATCCCTGGTCTTGGAAATAACCTAATGCTGAATCCGACAGAAACATATTTAACAATTATCGTGGTCATTACATTTAGGTGATTAAGTATCTTACCCATAGCCTCAATCTGCTGCCCATCGCACTTACTGTTCTTTCGTGGTCAACAGATTTGCAGCACTATAATGCATTGATTCGAGAGTAAGGCACATAGACGAACTCGGTGCTGTAGGGTGAGTCCCGACGGTACGCCCGCTTCTCGTCAGGATGAAATCATGTGCAGTCAGTCAGATTTTCATTGTCAAGATACTTGGTCATATACTTTTGGTCCGCTACTGTGGACTTTTTGTACTATTCTGATGTATACTATTCTGATGTATACTATAACCGCAATTCACACGAACTCTGCATTTCATGATTGATATTAGTCAGCTGCGCGTCTTTCTGTTGCATTCAGCTTAGCAGTATTATAACTGCTGATAAACCAATCGGAATTTGCCGAATTACTAATCTTAGAACAGCTCCTTTTTAATATCTTAATAGGATTTAGCCGCGGTAGAAAATGGCAATCGATCCAATTAAGAAATTCCCTTGCTATATTAATTCTCACTGCTTGATTAAATACTGGGATGTACCACACGATATTCTTTATCGTTGTGTTATTTCTGGGCTTTCATAATGCCTACCCGAAAGCAACCCATAGCATGGTATTCTAGTGTTCATAAGGATTTCTACCATAAAAGAAACACCACATGCTATGAAAGCATGCTATGAAAATCATTTGGGCATATTTTCAAGGTTTTCATTTGGGCATATTTTCAAGGTTTTCATTTGGGCATATTTTCAACCGACTGGTTGATTGGAAGTGACAAAGTTTTTTGCTACTTACACCTGGAGATTTCGGACCTGGGTTCTCATTCCTAAAGTATTTTTCGATGTTATTATTATTATTATTATTATTATTATTATTATTATTATTATTATTATTATTATTGTTGTTGTTGTTGTTGTTGTTGTTGTTGTTGTTGTTGTTGTTGTTGTTGTTGCTGTTGTTGTTGTTGTTGTTATTATTCAGGTCACTGCTTAGAATCGAACTCGGAATCTTGAGGTTAGTAGCCCGCGCTCTTAACCACTACCACCTAAACAATAGCAACAACAATAACAACAACAACAACAACAACAACAACAATAATAATAATAATAATAATAATAATAATAATAATAATAACAATAATAATAATAATAATAATAATAATAATAACATCGAAAAATACCAGGTTCGAAATACCAGGTTCGAAATTTCCCCAAGACACATGAACAAGGTTAGGGGGTATATCAGCCGAAACGTTGTGTTAACAACAAACAAGATGAGGACAAGTATCCGTCGAACGTAAATAACGTAAATAATTTATATATATATATATATATATATATATATATATATATATATATATATATATATATATATATACACATACACACACACAAACACACACACATACATACATACATACATACATATATATGTTCACGTAGAATAACTTAAAAATTATATGTTGTTTAGTTTTACGGTATGCATTGAGCTTACAAAATGGCTGGACCGAAAAGCAGGTGAGAAATATAAGAGAAATATTTATTCTATGCTGTCCACTAAATTACCTACTGGTGTGATTGGTTGTACAAAAGCGTTCACCACTGTAAGCAGATCCTCAATGCGGCGATCAAACTCATGGCTGTTTATATCTCACATGTAAAAATCGACGGCAGAATTCATGAAGACATTCAAATAAACGAGCGAAACACTAACCGTGAACTCGAAATTTTGTTCTTCTTTGCCGTTGACAAGCAATGTGACTGAAATTTCAAAACTGCTAACATTTCGTTGTAAAAATAAATGCTATACTCTACTTATAAGTTTAATGTTTTGAGTAATACTTCATATAACACTTGACATTCTATACAAATCTGTACGTAACACAAATAGTGTATACACAGACACACACAGACACACACAGACACACACAGACACACAGACACACACAGACACACGCACACACACACACACACATATATATATGTATATATACATGTATATGTATATATATGTATATAATATATATATATATGTATATATATATATATGTATATATGTATATATATATATATGTATAAATATATATATATATATATATATATATATGCGTATATCTATGCATATAAACACACATATATGTATGTATCTATGCATTCTGCAGCATATCAGCTGGAATTATTCACCACATAGAGTTTAAGCATATATCAAACGGTTTTCTAATACAGATAATTACTACAAATGTAATTAAATTGATGAGGCTTTACAATTTGACATTAATAGTATCCATATTATGAATATCTTTCACCTCGCTGCATACATGTTAATTAACGTCACTGTTAATATGGTGATGCCACCAGCAGATGTCACTGATGGAAATATTTACGCTTCTATGTAGTCGTGTAATATGTTTTCGACAAAGTAAAAGCTATTTATTGTTAATTGAATTGCAGCGATAAAGCCACAGGAATTTAGGTGTATATATGTGGATGTGGTTACACACAGAAAAGTATATGCATAAATATATCTGCGTTCATGTGTGTCTGTATGTGTATATATATGTGTGTGTATTTATGTGCATATATATGTGAAAATATATTTATTTATATAGCTGTACATATATCTACATATATATGTATTTATACATACAAATATATATATATACGTA
>NC_068995.1:55216744-55219194 GCF_001194135.2 Octopus bimaculoides | reverse complement strand
TATATATATATGTATATATATATATATATACATATAAATCCATTCATTGAATTATGTAGAACGAATGAGAGAGGAATGAAGAAATATGTTGTTAGGAATTTGGATAATTGCATGCAGGACTGGTCTTGGCGTTGCTACTAATGCGCAGCCATGCGCCGAAGCTGCACATGTCCAACGTTCCCCAGATGTTGGATTCTGTTTGTCGGACACGGGAACATTTTGATACCGCCTTGAATTCTTGGAATCCTGGACGTCGAAGAAAATCTAATGGCTGGTATGATCCAGGTTTCTGGTTGATATCGTGAAAAGTCTGATCTAACTGTAAAAACACGTGAATTTTAGGGTGGAGATAAACCCTACAATCCTGGTGTTTCATCGTTGCTAACATGCGCGACATCCCGACGTCAAATGGCCCGAAACGCGCAACTAGAATGTTCTGCACGCACTTTTTCAATGACCGTGTTATTTGAATTGCGGAGTTATGCTGACTATCAGCTGTTATATGTCGAACGGTTTATATACATGGAGAGAGCAGATGAGCAAATGAAAGAAGGGGACTGATAAGTGTGGAAGACTGCGTACGTATCGGCTCGAAAGCTTGATGAGATACCTAGGCCTAAGTAAGGAAACCTTGCTAATGTCAGGAACGAAGGAGTATTGAAAGCAGAGAAAAAGAGAAAACAAAGGAAGAAGTACAAAAAGGACATGGTGACGAATTGCGTAAGAAGGGACTAACAATCAATTCCTTATAGCCACAACAGAAGTTGCTGAAAAGAATAGGTGGGATTGGCTGATGAAAGGAATCCTGAAAAAAAAGTGACCGATAAAATAATTTGTACTTATAGACAATTGTCGTTTCTATAATGTGATATGCAGGAAATTGAAAATTTATCAAAACATTAATACAAATAAAATTGCACGAAACCAACAGGACATTTTCCAATTTACAGTTTATTTTGTAGATGTTGCGTAAAGGGATTTGTATGTCACATTTCTTGACTCTTTTGCGCCGAGTGCAATGGGTTAATTTTCTAACTGAGATCTCTCCATTGCGATGTTAACGTGTTTCATTACATTTACGGGATTACACTTTATAAGCGTTATTTGCAAATACGATGTTTCCTTGCGTACCTTTATCTATTTATATTTGTGTTTCCAGCCAGCTCGTTCGTATATTTTGACGTTTTAAATTGCCCCTTTCAGAAATCCTCACTTCAGATATTTTTTAACGATTCGTTTATTAACGTCCTGTTAATCTTCTGTCGATCTATGTCGGTATTTCATCGTCCAAACCGTGGTGTAAACATCACCAAGAATTAATTTCCTGGCTCGGTCATGTTAGGATTATAACAACCACTACGAATATCTTTTAGATTTTGACATGGCGTTTGAAGGAAGTTTAACTACTATGTTTCATAAATCAATTTACAAGTGAATTTCAAATATCAGCTTCTGGTCATTGAACAAATTTACGTGAGGTCTATCTTTGAGGGGGAAACTTCTGCACAGCCAAATCAAAATGATTGTCTGTGAAAATACGTATGAAGTAGATGCTTCCGTTGAAATATTTGAGCCTTTCACTGATGTTGCTGTTTAGACTTTTTAACATACTTTGATATACTACTCGATCAAGGGCATCGAAGCTCTTAAATAGTTCGCAAATTTAACAGGTATATTGCATTGCCGTATCTAATATCAATGCCATTTGACGACAGGAATACTGAATCAATGAAAGTTTGGTGAATGGTCTAGCTTCGGAAGAATAAGCCTTCAACTGAATCTTCCTCAATTGATCGATTTCTCTTATCGATTATTACATAGTGAGGTTCGGGCAGTCATTATATTTGTAGACTCCATAAAAATTGTTAATATGCTGACGTTAAACTTCATGTTCTGTACCTTGTACCTGAAAAGGAACGGGTACATCATCAAAGTATTTCTATATTTAATGCCGATCCTTCTCATATTGACAAAGGTCACAACGATCATACGAACTCACATTGTGGTAAATTTGTATTCTGGCTTATATATTTATACGATTGCGCCAAGGGAATATATCAATAAAATGAATCACGTTAAGAATCACAATTTCATATATGATAAAAACACCTCTCGAATTCTCTCTGTTATAATTTAATTTTTTTTTTTAAGTTGCAAGCATTTCAGTTATTCTGTCTTCTTTATTATGTGCGCTATATTTCTATTCAAGTGATTGTAATTCCTGTGTGAAAAAAGAGAAAGAAAACAGACTTGCACGTAGAAACGTGACTTCAGACAGTATTCGCTTTCAATTGTATTGAAGTTTCATTTTAATCCAAGTCACGTATGTACATATCAAAGATACTTGGCCACAATTCTGCTAGTGTCAAATCTAGAAAATTAAGGAAACAGGTATTGAATAAATGTTTCGTATTGCTACCATATATGAAAAATTTCGTATATAAATATAA
>NC_068995.1:55207550-55216508 GCF_001194135.2 Octopus bimaculoides | reverse complement strand
TGTGTGTGTGTGTGTGTGTGTGTGTGTATGCATATGTATGTCTATGACTATATGTATGACAAAAATCTTGGTAAAATTTCATTAATTCTCAGGTGAATTTTCACACAATTTTATTCAATGTAATATTGATTTCTAGTATTCGAACTAAGCAAAATACATGTAGGCGATGTATATAGTAGAATAGCCGTTAGCTACATCCATAGCAAATAAATATTGAATTTAGCTGAGGAACGACACATTCAACACAGAGAGACTGCCACTTATTTTCAAAGTGAAAACGAAATATTGAATACTACGCAATCATTTTTCTTCAGTGGAGGCTCTTTAGTAGGTGTATATATATTCATTCACTACCTCGGTGATAGACACTCACAGAAAGGTAATTATATGGGAAGTAAATTGAAATTTTGATTATGCGTTAAATCGCATGTTTAGTAAAATGTGCTTGGCGTTTCCGAAAGACATGTTTCTCGATGTAGAAAAAGAGTGAGAGAGAGAGAGAGAAGCGTAACATAGTAATTAAAAATATTTCCTTCACACAAATAGTAATGTTCAAATTTCTCCACAACCAGACAAATAGTTTACGAACTGAGCCAAGTAAACTGTCTGTAGTGTCTAAATGTCTGCCATTGGATGCAATCACGAGTTGAACTCCGTGTTTTACTTCCAAAATTTAGCTAGATTTCTACCTTCTTGCATAGGCATAACGAATTTAAGATTTGATATTTTTCATGACATTTTCAGTCAACTGAAAATACATGTGTTACCGTAACTTCTGTAAAATTTGATCATCTTATCTAAAGAAGTGTTATCTATGCGCCTACTACGTATTTGCTGATGCCATTTAAGTGGCAATTATTTCCAATATGCCGACATTGGAAATATTTAAACTGCTTAAGCAGAAGAGAAACAATGATCATGTGGATTAAAGCAATATGAAATATTGCTTGGCATTGCTGTTATTATTTTATATGCGTATACGTACATACACACATACATACATACATACATAAACACAGACACTGTCAGGTACACACAAACATATCTAAATATACTTGTTTGCTGAACGCTTATGTATATATAGATATTCGTGTCTATCTATATTTATGTGCGTAATGATATATATATATATATATATATATATATATATATATATATATATATATATATATGAGTGTGCGTGTGTGCGTATGTATATATGTGTGTGTATGTGTATGTGTGTATTCACACATATCTTAAACATTGGAGCACACCAAATTATAATTAAGATGACATTTAGAACTAATTGAAGTAAGTTAAATATAAATTCAGTTTGAAGGAATATTCTGTGCTCAAAGCGGGAGAGAATCTTTTTTTTTCATTTCGTGAAACTGCAACAAGCTACAAATAACATAAACAGTGTATTCTACGTATTTAGAAAGTTCATCAAGTTTCGTATAAGATAATATTCATAAAACTTAGTCTTACATCTCATGCCCAGTAATAATCTTTTAAATTTTATGTACACGGTGTTCTTTTAGTACATTCTTAACAGAAATATCCATTTAGAAAGTAGAATAGTACTTTTATGCAAATATACCGCGAAGCAGATTTTTCTCTTTTGGAAATCGCTGTAACGAAGTAGAATAATTAACTGGATTTAAGCACATTCCATTTTATCGACGTGTATCCCTATTTATACAAATTATTTAATCTCATGAACATCATAAACATGAAACAAACGAGTTAGTAATTTTTCTGTTAGAATCTGATCACGTGAAATGTTAGCACCCAAGGTAAAAGGAATATTCATCCACAATCAGTGACTACATCTGAGGGAATAAAGTTATGCTGTGTGTTTGGTAGGATATAATGCGTGTCATCTTTCATGCAGTATTAGCCAAAACGAAGTAGTTAACGCGGAGAAGCACTGTCGGCATGACTATTGCTATTTGTGAATGTGTTTTTCAAATTTCATAATCATCTACAGAAATATTGGTGCCATTAATGCACGCAAAATTTTAATATTACAAGCCCCAAGGCAGGTTTAACTTAAGCAAGGATGGCGTAATATGATTTAATCGACCTGGGACAGCAAATATTATTACTAAAGATCCAAACCTCCGTGGGTTTGGAACAAGGAACGTGAATAACCGGAAGAACTGTCTTCGTGTATCTCTTACAGTTCTTTAGCCAAAGACATTTCCTCCGTGACGCTGTAATGATAATACGAGAACTCCGCCCTCTGAATTTACAATTGATATTTAAATTATTTAAACTCCTTCCAAAACCTTACACCACAGATCCATTTCTAAGAGGGATCTCATATTTACGGTTATTTGCCAAACGAGGTATGATGATACTGAAACACGTTGGACATGAAAAGTAATCATTATGACAGTATTATTCAGTTACGTATAAGGTATTTTATACAATATATCGTTTATTTAGATGACGTAAGCGAACGGTTACTTTGCTTCGCAATGGCGATGTTCTTCGTTTCATGAGATTGTGCAGCATCTTCAGCAGGTGACGTTACAATAAAGCCTCTTATCGATCCAAACGTTCCGATTTAAATAGGATAAACGGAAATTATTGGGAAGTCTTTTGTGTATAGAGCACCTGAAATGCAATAGATCAACTTAATCACACATTGTATCAGGTCTATAGTTCTTGACAGTGAAATTACTGGTACACATCTCAATGAAATAGTTGGATAGTGACACGCTAACTCAACTAGCGAATCGAATCATCGATCAAAGAAGTGAGACACTCATCGTCCTAGCTGATATATATCTATTGATTTCTAAAGACAACTTATTATTGAAAGTAATTGAAAGAAATAGTTTAACCTTGTACTGTAGCGCACAGATATATTAATTGATGTTGCATAAACAGTACTTCTAAAAGTTCAAAATACTTTAGGTACATGTCTATTGAACAAACAGGGAAAATGAATACTGCCATTCTAGATACTGCTGTTGGTTTGACATTTTAAACGAGATCGTCCCTCCCGATAACAAAGACATATTTGTTTAACACGTTTCTGTAGTGCATGCCTTTAGTATTTCATTTAACACACAGACACGCACAAATGTATACACCTAAATGTTTGTGCTTGTGTGTGTATATGTGTCTGAGAGAAGGAGAGAGAGAAAGAAAGAGAGAGATGGGGGGCAGTGCCCGTGTGTGTATATGAATATGTGTATGCATTTGTATTTGAGAGAGTGCAACTATTGTGTTTATACGTGGAGTTTTTTGTTATTGTAATATCGTTACTATACTTCCCGGAGCGCTAACAGATAGTTAACACGGTTTACAGCAAATAAACAATGTTTCTATTCTACAGGTGCTATTTAATTCATTCCAATATTTTCATGTTATTTCATATAATTGCTACCGTAATAGGGAACGCAGACATTTCAGAAATAAAATATCAAATTTTGTGACAATTAATGTTGCACAAATATTTTATAAAATTGCGAAAATGAAAGTAAAACTCCAAGACAAATAATCATAGTTAAATGCGTTATCATTATAATGAAAATTACACATGTGGCCTTGGTTCACCCTACTGTTTCTGTTCTCGTTTTTTTTTTAAGGGAAGGAAATGTATAAAATGGTTTATTGTTGCCGTTTTCAAACAAAGTAATTGTGAGTGAAGCTGGTCTTGGATCAAATCCGAACAAGGTCAACCATCCAAAAATTGATCTTTGGCATTCAAGAAATATCGAACATAGCATTACACGGTGACATATGGGAATATTTAGTTGCTGTTTTTTAGATACTGATTTATTGTGGTAAAACAAATCGTTGCTTAAAAGAATGCATTCGTGTCATAAAATAACAACAACAATAAAATAAGAGAATGAGACCGAAACTAGACAATGAAATACTTAGCAATCAATGAACTAAATACGATACAACACAAACAAATGAAAGGGAAGATAAAAAGGAAATACTATTAGATTTATACTGAAAACAGAGCTCAATGCGAAAAGCAAGGTAATAGGTATCACCATTCTAGACATTCCGGTTATATGTTACAGCTGCAATATTCTTAACTGGACTAAGGCGGTGAGCTGGCAGAGACGTTATCAGGCCGAGCGAAATGCTTAGCGGTATTGTGATCAAATCGACCCCGTTGGTTATCTTAAATCTATATAGGATTCATATTGCGAAGCCCTGTATGATGAGAACGTAAGCAAACAGTGATTAACAGTCGAAGTCAAACACAAATATCCTCATGCACCCGATGTACCCTGCCTACAGCCGCGCAAATAATATGGTCAGTTTTCGTACAATATCTGTACAATTCCCGAGCAAATTCACTCACAGGACATAGGATAATCCAATGCTATGATAATAGGAGAAATACCGAAAATGACGCACAACGGAATTGAACACGAAATCATGCGGTTGCAGAATAATCTTATTAGCTACACAACTATACCTGCTACCTAACAGAGATCACGTCATTGCTGTTTGGACTCCTTATATTTCTGTGCCACTGTTTCTTTCATACTTTATAGAGGCTTTTGTTGTTCTGCAAAACACAAGCTAATAAATAATATTCCTCAACAGAACACATTTGGCTCAAAATGTTAGCTTTTTCTAATGTCCAACCAAATATTTTCATTCACATCTCACTAATGTAAGAATAACGGTTATCAACTTATAATTACTTTATCTTTTGCAAAAGAAAAAAAAACAAAAACAAAACAAAATGCCGTTGCTTTCATTATAAATATTCTGTGAAGAATTGTTAAATATAAACCTGAAACCATGAATACGACCATGATTTTTTATAGCTGATAATTTGTTATATACTTCCGAATATATATATATATATATATATATATATATATATATATATATATATGTGTGTGTGTGTGTGTGTGTTTATATTCAAATATATCCAATAAGGATTAATGGTTTTATATCTTTGTATCACGAATATATATATACGTGTTATGCCATGTATTTTAACACTTTGTGAAAATACACCGGTTCTTCATGCATAATTTAAATTATTAGTTTGAAAATAGCTTCTTTTTCAATGGAATATACATCGACAATTCCTTTTATGTACAATAGAACTATAGGGCTGTCATGTAATTAGGGCTGCTATTAATGTATATTGATCTTCTTTGAAAAGAGACAATCACAGTAACCAAACAATGCAAACATGAAATTTAATAATTATTTCTGTTGAATTTAAAGTAATTTTTGTAATATAATCTACAAGCATATCGAACAAATTACACAATTTAATGAATTTATATTTATATTTCGAAATAGAGAAATACAGCTATTTTAAGTCATGTGTAAGTGTGTGCATGGGTGTGAGTGTTTATGAGTTTGTGTGTGTCTCTATATGTGCTAGTATGTGTGCATGTGTGTGTGTATGTAACTATGAAAATATGTATTTACACACTATGTATATATAATGAAACGTGTCTAGATATATTTGCAAACATCTAGAGATACATACATATAAATGTGCACTGAACTATACATGTGTGTATATTTGCATGTACGTGCATTTATCTTTCCATCTGTCTATCTGTCTATCTGTCTATCTATCTGTCTCGCTATCTATCTATCTAATTATCTGAGCATGTATTTTATAAACAAATATATACATGCGAGGAAACATGCCCATGCAGGCTTGTGTCTGTGTACATGCGTATTTTTCTAAATAATCATCAATATCCGTAGGCATAAGCGATAGGTAGATGAGTGCTGATGCAATCTGCAAGCTCTTCTAGATTTGTAAGATTGATAAAATTTGATCATCAGCTTGATCATCTCCATAGAAATGTCTGCAGTAATAACGTATCTGTCACGAAAGTTTCCTAAGCGTTGCAAGTGTTTGTTCTTCAGACTGAGGTTTCATATCGTCCGACTTGTACAATAAGTGACAAAATAAACAGTAGGAGATGTTTCGAACAAAGAATAAAATAAACTTAAACGGGAGAATTATGCGTCTTTTGTGCGTTGTTTGCTTCTTGTTTTCACATTATCAACAAGAGAATCAACACCCGTCTCTAGACAGTTTAGGACATTATGCTTTGTATACGGTGGATGGTATGACTTGAAGTTCAGGTATTGACGTGTATCCATGACTTTACAATATATATTCATAAAGATTTTGATATTATTCTTAATTAGCATTATATCGAGAAATAGTAATATTTCTTGTGCATTTCCTTTGTGAATTTGAAAGATGGATGTAGATTGTTGAGAAATACGTTGAATACTTCCAAAGGTCTACGGGCTTTGATAAAATTAGGAAACAATCATCGAGTTATCTTTCCCATGTGCCCTCTATATATAGTTATTTACCAAGAGGAAAATCATGACGATTACAGTCTTCTAGGAGTAATAGTGTTAGAGAGATCTAAATCTAAGTTTAAATTTTGCTATCACTTTATTGCAATCAGTCGATGATTTTACTCTTAACTCAATGATGTTTCATTTAGATATCAAGAAAGATTCTAAAATTGCGACAAGCGTAAATATTTGCTGTGTTTTGAAATAATACAATACAGAGCTGAAACTAGGTGACAATTATAAATTGTAATATCTATAGGTATTCACAAATAAGTATCAACTCCTGATGGTCTTCATGTATATGTGTGTGTGTGTACTTACGAGCGTCTTTCTTACTGAACAACTCATTATTACGAATGATAGTTAGACGAGTGGAAATAGTGAAGCCAAAACTTGTAGTTAGTTAAATGAATTTATCCATTTAACAAAGCACCCTTAAAATAAGGTATTGTTTAATATTTGTATTCCCTTTAGAGACACTCTATCGCAACCACATAAATGTAATTATTATTATCTTCCTTTCACCATAGTTAAAGGTTTTTAACGAACTCTGATTTTTAATTTATCATACATTTATTTGCGAGAAACTAATTTTCATTTCCAATTCCAATTAGAAAACTTATATTTATGCTTTTAATTAAAGCAGCCCGAATACTTCTGATAAACTCATTCAACTCTAACTTACCCTCTGTATGAATTACGTTATAACAAATTAGTATATTTGACCATATATGCCAAACAGATACGGTAATCTCTAATGATATAGCGCATGTTATTAACTTATTGACCTCTTCATTTATTTAAAAATTCTGGTTTTGGCTGGATGGAAGACAGCCATATTCTTAACATAAAAGTTGATTTATTTCCTCGTGAATATTTAAAGTTTCAATAGATGGATGATGTATTTAAGTTTAGGCATATACATGAGAGTATATTTTCATTCCCAGCATTTCATCGAACACCTATGATCTCACCTCTTGTCATCAAATACTGTATTATATTTTCTAATAATTGTTTAGACGAAGCAGTGTTTCTGCGCAGAATAATAATATTTTATACGAAATCATGGGTGTCAATAGAATATAATTAGAATATAACATTTAAAAAAAATTTTTGATGATATAATTATACAATAATGATTACTCAATTTTAAGTTAATTATCTTAGAAATATTTGATGTGCTGAACAAAACAAAGTTGAAGGTGAACATGAAGTTTATAACATAATGTTTGTGATCTGATATCTTATTTCAATAAGAAATTTGTCCTGAAAGGACAGAGGAATGATAATTCAAATAATCTCTTAATAAACAAATAGGATAAAAATATAACTTAGCCATTGAAGTAATTAGATCTTCGCGTAAACGCATGCTTTTTTAAAGAAATACACTTCCAGCATAACGATAAGATAACCATAGGGTAACTGAAATTTCGCGGGTATTTATGCAGTGGCACTAAAGAAGGAATGCGCATGCGCATAAATGTTCCGAAAACGTACCGAATGTTCTGTGTGGATTGTGTTACGTTCTGAGAATGCGGCATGTTTTATTCTGATGTTGAAACGATTCCTTTCGATTCGGTGCTTTGAGAGCACCATCTTCCTGGTCATTCTTTTGCAAAATAGCGTGATCACACAGGTGAGGAAGACGTCAAAAAATAAGGAACCAGTAAGCATAGTGTATTTTTTTTTTTAGTTTTTGACTTTACATGTTAGCTAAACTTTGAGCGTCCTTCTATGGATGGATGGATGAAGGAAATGCATTTCGCTGATATAGACAGCAAGTAAACTTCAAGAATATCCAACTGAATTATACTGATGATTTCCCTCCTAAAGCTACACCCTAACGAAGACCATATGGACGATATCTCCATCTGGTATTAGCTTCCAGAACCTTCCAAGTAATGGTCAAAAGATACACATCCGTATCCTTGAATGAAAGAGATTTGGCATCAGCATCCTAAATTTTGGAATTTGAAGCAGACTAATTTTCGTTCTTTGCAGCGACCAAAGTGATCACTCCAACTAGAGCATAAAATTTCACGGTCAGTAGTTAATTCCTAACGATCGTTGACTCTATCGAAGATGCAGTAATTCACTCACTGAATTCGGCCCATTTAGGGGTTGGTAGCAGCGTACCTAGAACCTCATATTTGTTTGTATTATCCAAATGTATCTGACATTATTAGACATGTTTGTGAATTCCTACTCCGCACAAGAATTAGAAAAGGTTTGTTGTTAATGATATTGCTTTTCCCAACATAATCGCCCAAATCACGGGAATCTAGTATTTCTTTCTTGTTTCTATTACCATAAGAGTTACCGTTGGGAACATTTCTATCTACTTACGATTTTACATAGTGAATAGTCTAATGTCTGGCAGCAGGAATCTTTGTCCTGAACAAATCTATCAAATCTAATGCATAGACATAACGTTAATTCC
The DNA here is from genome assembly GCF_001194135.2 of Octopus bimaculoides. NCBI lineage: Eukaryota > Metazoa > Mollusca > Cephalopoda > Octopoda > Octopodidae > Octopus > Octopus bimaculoides. The sequence goes on along the minus strand of NC_068995.1, from coordinate 55,207,753 downwards.
ATGTCCACTTGACATTTAACACTTGAAATACAGGCACACATATTCACCAAGAGGTGAATATATTACTCATTTAGACTTAGAATACTTTTAATTTTCCTAGCAAATTATATACCTTGATATTGTAAAATTGGCAACCTAAATCTCATGGAAGCAATCGACATGGTGTAACTTAACCAGGTATATATATATATATATATATATAT
>NC_068995.1:55204107-55206644 GCF_001194135.2 Octopus bimaculoides | reverse complement strand
ATATATATATATATATATATATATATATATATAACTCATGAAATAATTCATCTTCTCCCTCTTCTCGAAATAGCATGTATTAAGGAACCACATTTCAAGGTAGAATCGATTTTTCGCCGTCTCTAACACAGTATATAAAACAGTAATATTTCTCTCGGAACAAAAAAATTAAAAACATTTCCTTTGAACCTTGGAGTATTAAAAATTTCATTTAAGAATTCACTGAGAAGGGAATTGAATCGATCCCTTTACATGATATGCTTTAGAAAGTATTTCAAATTTATTTGTGTTTAAATTATTGACTTTGATTTTCAATTAATCTTTACAGAGACGTGTGATATTTATCGTCTTCAGGAAATGTACTGACGAAGATTTGTATTCTGTTTTTCTACCTTTTATATATTGCATGAAAATAATGTTAGACAAGGAAATCTATTTCTTCAAATTATATAGATGCATATGCAGATCTATATATACAAAATATATTTGTGGAATTTTACACACGCGTGTGTGTATACACACACACACACACACACACACACACACACACACACATATATATATATATATATATGTACATGCATAGATAAACATAAACAGATATGTATTTCATGGCGACAACTGCAGAGTTTGCATTGTATGTATGTGTGCATGTGTGTGTGTGTGTTTGCTTGAGTGTGTGGTGTGTGAGTGTGTGCGGGTGTGTAGTGTGTGTGCATGCACGTCTCTGTGTGTGGAAGTATCCTTCTTTTAGACTTGAAATATTTCAAATTATTTTGTTTTAATGTTTATCCTTATGTGCTACATTTAACATTCAGTGATGTTTCTAGACATTTCTGTTCATTTTGCACAAACTTTATTATCTTCCAGTTTTATTTCTCTGAACTGGCACCGCTTATTGTCTCTGGAAAAATGTGATCAAGGTCACAAATCGATTTTATTCGTGACAATTTTGTTTTTAAACTTTTTAAGTCGACTTTCTCGATACAAGCGTTTGAATGCATATATATGTGCGTGCATATATATTGATACATGCATGTAATGCATAGACGCACAGCGCACAACCGACACACACGCACACACACACTCTCTCAAACACACACATAAACACACATACTTATTACATGGTGGTTTCTGTTATTAACAGAAATCTTTCACAAGGGCTGAATACCTATCACCCGTAGAGAAATTCAACGCCAGTGACGCGTAAGAACTGTTAATTATTACTAATCTTGCGGTGCAAGTTTCTGGTTTTGCTTCCCATTGCTTATTGAAAAATAAACCAGGAGTGAACATGTACAGTCTTAATAAGATCCTTGCGATTGAAAATATTATTTTCATGAAGTAAATAGGGAAACTTAATGAGTTGAAATTATCTCGGTGTTTATCTTTATGTATCATAACAAGTTAAATCCGGTTACCGAATCAAAGAATATACTAATAGGAAGCGGATTAAGGTACAAAAGGAAAACTGATATTTAATTTATTCAAACTTCGGTTCCTATGATGTTTTTAGAATTGTAAGTGGTACTTAATTATGTGAAGAATAACAGATGCTGGCAGTTTGCAGTTTTATGGCGTTTATTTCGTTGGAATTCCATTTCGGGCAGGAATAATACGCAAAAGTTCGTACCAGTTATTAGTATCATATCAGTGAAAGATGAAGTACTACAACTTGATGTTGAAGGGAGCTGCATATAAGTATGTAAATGCATGTAAATGCCAAACATAATTAGATAGTCTTGTTGCAATACTCATGTTTATTGTATGGAAGAGATATAATTGATGTATCATTGTTTAAATATATAATACAATAAAAACATTCAGTCACGTTTAGATATCATTTGTGTAGGCGAAGCATACATCATAGCCCATAAAGAGAGTGGAAGAGGAGGGAGAGAGAAAAGGGTGGAAAGTAAGGGAGGAGATAGAGCTGAGTAGATACAGAGAGAGAGAAATAAATAAACAGATGTGTATCAAAATATACACTGCACATCTAGGAGAAACTCTCTCTCTCTCTCTCTCTCTCTCTCTCTCTCTCTCTCTCTCTGTACATATATAATATAAATAATATATACATATATGCAGATATACATACGCTATATGCACATACTTACATCTATACGTGTATAGGGGTAGCTGTGTCGTAAGTAGCTTACTTATGAACCACGTGGTTCTGGGTTCAGTCACACTGCGTGGCACCTTGGGCAAGTGTCTTCTACTATAGCCTCGGGCCGACCTAAACATTGTGAATGTATTTGATAGACGAAAACTGAAAGAAGCCTGTCGTATATTTGTATGTGTGTGTGTGTGTGTGTATTTGTGTGTCTGTGTTTGTCCTCCCAACATCGCTTGACAACCGATGCTGGTGTGTTTACGTCCCCGTAACTTAGCGGTTCGGCAAAAGGGGCCGATACAATAAGTACTAGGCTTACAAAGAATACGTCCTGGGGTCGATTTGCTCGACTAAAGGCGGTGCTCCCGCATGGCCACAGTCAAATGACTGAAACAAGTAAGAGAATAAAAGAATATATATA
>NC_068995.1:55201953-55203847 GCF_001194135.2 Octopus bimaculoides | reverse complement strand
TATATATATATATATATATGTCTACTAATGATATGAGATCGAGATCGGAGAATATACGTATGCATGGAGATTCTGTTTTCATTTTAAATATTTAAATATGTCCTACCTGGACGGATTTTTTTTAAAAGTAAGATGTAAATCTTTATCGATCGTACGTACCTGTAAATATTTAAAACAATGTCACATTTTAAATCAAAGAGAAAGTGGATAATTATTGATAACTGCTTAAAACATCCAGTTACTATACCTAGATTATAAATTTCCCATGTGTGCCAATAACAGTTCACTTGGCTTCGTGGGTACGTTCTCAAGTGACACACGGCATGAGCTATGGTTTATAGAAAAGAACATCAACCAACTTACAATTTGTAAGTGAAACAGTAAGATTAGGTAAGACCTTACCCAAGTTTAAGATGTGACAATTCATCCCATCAAGATAGATAAAATGAGCTCTATTTAAGCGCTGGCCCTTCTGCGAATGTGGTCATATCGATCGGTCTTTCTGCCACGAGATCATATCTAGTTCAATCTCCTTGTACTCGGCCCGATTAGTCCTGTTTCAGTCGTCTTTATGTTTGCCAGCAGTTACAGAAAATATTTTAAAATCTGCCAAAATTATCTTCCTAAAGTTTATCTCCAAAAAGATAAGAGGTAAATTTGAACAGTCAGTGTGGCTTCAATGTGTAAAAAGCAGCAAAGTGCAGAAAGTATGTAAAATATAACATTATTTCCAAAGAATTCTTTTCTTCTCACTCTCTCAATCACTCCATTTGTTTGCAAATACTTTGTGTTTGCGCTCTTCTATATAATTAGGTTACTTCAAGCAATTTATTTATACATTATTATATTTATATTGACTTACAAATGTATAAAACTGGTTGTTTAGACGTTTACATGGTAGGAAATGATTGTTGGTACTGCTATTAAAAATCTCTTTAATAATGAAGACTATGATGTAAAGAATGCCGAATACAGCATTAGTTTATAGGCATTTGTGTTAGATGTCTTATAATAGCCTAAAACAAATACAGACAACTATTCATTTGAAGGTAATATTTCTTGTAATATATTAAAAAGGGTAATCTATATACAATGGACATTGGTAAAGTTATCACAAATTCAAATAATAATAGATATAAAATGGAATATATGTAACATATGAAAGATGGCTTTTCTGATACCAATGGCATATAAACAGGTATATGTCAATGTATGAGAGAATATTTCGATATTTACATGCATATATGTTAGTACATCTACATAAGTTGAAAAATAAACACGTCACAATACAAATGAAATGCACCACATACACATAGAAACACACACACATCACAACAACAACACACACACATATATACGCAGTAAGATACGTTTCCCTATGTATCATCCTTTTTTTCCTATTGTCCTTTTGTAAAAATAGTTTGAAGATATACTTATTTGAATCTAAAGCATTATCAAATATATACTATATGTTTTTACCCATTCATTATTCATCAATAAACTGCAAGTCATATATAAAGATCTACAGGTGATTTCTACAACAAAGCAAAATTCTATGACATGAAATATGTATATGTGTAAAGACATGAATGTAAATATATGTGCGTGTAATTGTGTATGTATACAAAACACAATATCAGTAAGCGCAAGAACTTGCACACATGCATATCAGGATATATATATATATATATGCATATGAATATACATATATATATTTACATATACACACACACGTACAAACACACGTATATACACACACATATATATATACACATATATACGTTTATATGAATATATATATGTGCATATATACATATATACATATATGTATATATATATGCGAATATGTGTATATATGAATATATATATGTGCATATATACATATATACATATA
>NC_068995.1:55198974-55201758 GCF_001194135.2 Octopus bimaculoides | reverse complement strand
ATATATATATATATATATACAGATTCCCAGATTCCCACTCATATATATATGGGTGGGTGTGTGTTTGTGTGCATGATGTAGGCAGGTATATGTATAAACTGAAGCATATTTATAGGGGGAGGAAGTTATGGAAAGACAGAAAATAATGGGGACTGTATGATGAAGGAGCGTTATGAAATATGCAATAGATAAAGACAAAACTAGGTGAGTGAGCTTAGACTGCATTGTTGAGGTAGCTCATTTCCTATCGAGGCATATCATCTGGATTTCGATTTTTTTGTGTCCTTTCATGTATCTTATATACTGCAGTATATCGCAGTTGATACACGCTTACATATACATAGAGACATTGAGGCAAAAAAATACTCGGAGATAATCACAATATATATGTATACACATACACACACACACACACACACACACATATGTATATATATATATATATATATATATATACATAATTACTTATATATGTATATATATAAATATACATATATATATATATATATATATGTATATATAGATACACACACACATATATATGTTTATGTTTATATGATGCATATCTGTGTGTCATTCGCACATGCACGTACCAATATAATACCATGCAAGCGATCATTTTCATGCATATTAATATAGTATTTTTTTCTAACATGCTATTAGTAGCAGAATGAAGTAAAATATGCGACTCATTTTATCCATCAAGAAGAACTATTCACAAGTTATTTAGATAAATAGAATTTTCATAATGTATGCAATATTATTTTTTCTCATTGATATTATCACTGACATTTACAACCTCCTGAAATTTCCAGTGTTTTGATATTCACATTTCGTAGTAGGTTAATGGCTTTGTGATGCCAATATTTGACTATTTGAAATAATATATTGCTAATGAATGAAACGGAACACTGCATTTATCTGTCAACTGCATCTAGAAAATTCATGCATACTCATTCTTAAGTCGGCTATGGAAACCTATTTTGGATTTCACTAGATAACATAGAATTTAGGTGGTATTTGGAAATGAACTCGTAAATGTGATATGCGATGTTTTAATGTCTTTCTGTTCTGAATCATACACGCCTATGCAGAGAAACTGAGACACACATACACACTGACATATACACAATAAAATATATGTTTATCTGTGCGTCTCTGTGTGTATAGACATGCACACACATACACACACACACAAGCACACACATGTATGAATATACATATCTATATATTGTTATGTATATGTTTGATGTATTTCAGTCAATTTTTGTATTTATTTTACAGCTTTGAGATAAGACATTTCTAAAATATAACAGGTGAATGGAGATGTAAAATATTGCGTTTTCGAAGGTTTTATGTAGACAGCAAAATAAAATACTCTGTGTGAAAATGTATCACAAAAATGCGTTTCTATTAATCGTAGATACTGATTTCTTCAGAATAATGAAAACTTTGGTTAGATAGCGACAAGAGGAACAAAAATATATTTTGACGTTTGGAATGGGGGTGTCAAATGTCGATAATAAATAGATATAATATTCTATCAATAATGAATTAATACAAATTTCAAGGAAATAATACTTTAAATATTTTATATTTTACGTTTAAAGGTTCCATCTCTAAAATTTGAGGTCTTTCTGTTGCTGAATATGGGAATTGAATAATCTTTAATGTAGTCTCAATGACTTTGATACGTGACAATTTTTAGTTCCCTTGCTAGTTTCAATATCTTTTGTGACTTTTTACCTGTGACAATTTCAATGGCCAAATAGTATTGTAATGATGATAAAGAGTAAAAGAAAAAAATACACGAATTGCAAAATAAAATGGTAATAAATTCCCAATGGAAAGTGCTCCAGTATTTTGATATCATAACGAAATTACTAGAGAAATGAAATGTGATTACACATATCATTTTTACCTAGAAGTAAATCATGAAAATCAAACCAAAGCACGCGCATCTTGCAATAAATCAATCAATACACACACGCAGGTACCCATAGACGCAAATACGCACGTTCGTCCGGAAATCTTTGCATAGGAGTAGTATTTGAAGCTTTTGTTGTCAAAGGGAAAATATACAATAAAACATTTATTCAATTGGGAATCTAGACACTTGCTAGAGGCAAACTAATTAATAGATTTAAGTTGAGTGGGATTTCAAAATTCAATGATTTGGTTTGCTCAGTTACATTGTCTGAACAGCTATATAGACGGCAAAATTTATAATCCCAATAACCTTTCTAGATATATATATATATATATGTATATATATATATATATGTATATATATATATATATATATATATATATATATATATATATATATATATATATATATATATATATATGTATATATATATATATATGTATATATATACCCAGATGTGTATGATTGTGTATAGAAGAACATATTAATCAAGGAAATTCCAACTTTGATTTTCACCTTTTATTTACAATCTTATAATAATATAACATAATATAATATAATATAGTATAATATAAGGAAATGATAGAATATTAAATGTCCATTCTGATTGAACTAGTACTTTCATGCAATAAACTGTCCAATCTTCAGGTTCATATAATAGTGCGTAAATGTCACCACTCTTATATGAACATGAAGATTGCACAATTTAATGCATGAAATTACTTGTTCAATCATATTCTATCATTTCATTATAATATATTATATTATTATAAGATTGTAAATACAACGTGAAAACCAAAGTTGGAATTCCTTTGATTAATATATATATATATATATATATATATATATATATA
>NC_068995.1:55197748-55198964 GCF_001194135.2 Octopus bimaculoides | reverse complement strand
ATATATATATATATATATATATATATATATATATTCTTATGATTGTTTCTGTGATTTGACAACGGCCACGCTGGAGCACCGACTTTGAGGATTTTCGGCGAACAAATCGACTCCACGACTTATTTCTTAAGCCTAGTACCATTCGAAATCAAGGTTGGATGACACTGTGTTTTGTCAAGAAATGTTTACGGTGTAGACTTAATACGTAAGAAATGCTGAATATTCTGTTCATTGAAGATGACAATACTGACGTTGACAGGAAGGAGTTCTACAGATGGGCGTCATTTCATATTAAATGTAATTTCTAGACATTTAATATTGCAAGTCTGTTCATACTAGATATCTAGATGCTATATGCATACAACATATTCCTGAATATTTTAGAATTGACCACTTATCTAACAAGAAATGCAACTGTTATTTGATGATGGTAAATTTCAGCACGTTCAATATTATGGAATCAAGCGAAAATACTCAACCATCAATTTTCCATTCGTCGTCACGGTGTCTAACACATGCATTTCCACCATTTGTTTAGTATCAGCAATTTTATGTGTTCATTCACATGACCTTGGACATCCAATTTGCAAACAGTAAAATACATTAATTCTTCGTTTAGTCACATCTGGATTTTTTCTTTTACTTTATCTTAGATTTAACGTAGAATATCATCGATTAGAAGACATTTTAACAACTTTCGGTTTAACGTCTCCTAGAAGTGCTATTGACATATACTCGAGTGTCAATTTAATGTCTCCATATTGAGCAACCGCAGATATTAAAAGAACATTCTCACTGTGGCTTCTTTCCAAACATTCTTGAAACTTTATTTTTCGTTTGGAATGAAACAATTGACAAAGCTACCAACAGTAATTTATTTGTTAGAAACTGCCGTAATAACATGGGACATTACAGTAGTTTTTGTGTAGACACTCTAGTATACAGTAGGTATTAGAAAATATCGGAAAGCCATACAGATGACCCGTAATTTTCGGAAGTCTATAATTTCTTACGTCCAATAAAACCATTATTACTTTACATAAAACTATGCAAAATAAGATATTGGAGATAAACATATCTAATATTATCGTTCTTAGTATTTCTGTAAACTGTAGGCTATTGATTGGCTGAAAGATTTAATATATCTCACTTGAAATTCTTATTTCCGGTATGGATATAAAAATAAGGAAAACTCTCGTTTTAACTCTTACGAGAT
>NC_068995.1:55190248-55195248 GCF_001194135.2 Octopus bimaculoides | reverse complement strand
GGTAAAAGGCAACGAAATTTGAGAAGTGGCTAAGTTGATTGCACCAACCCAAGAACTCATTTCATCAACCGCGAAAGAATGAGAGGCAAGGTCGACCCTGTAATGTGTAATATTTTGGTGATGCACATTATCTTTACCCTGTACTTAAATATAAACTATATAATACTAAGACTATATAATAATATAAAATAAATTAAGTGTATACATATTTATAATCGTTTTTGTAATCGGTAATATACTCTGATATTAATATTGTGTGCAAATATGCGGTATAGAATGTTTATATGTGTATATACGTGTACCAAATGAAATAGAAATTAATATTGATAACTTTAAATGAATAAATAAAATATTCAATTATACTAATTATATAAATGAAATAATGAATAAATAAAAATTCATTCACTAAATTATATATGAATTCATAAGTAAATAATGTGTAAAATTATATATGTTAATAAATTTAGATTAAACATACTTTAATAAAGCAGAGAGTGTATAAATGTATTTAGAAGGTTCCCATTCAATTATCAAAAACGGACTATGATTTTACCATGATGTTTATGTAATGATCAAATGAAATCTAATAATTCATACGCGTAGACAAGTACGTGCTGTCAAGCTACACTAAACACATATAACTGAATGCGAAAAGAAACATTCACATGCGGATATACAATTAATAGCGGATATGATGTTCGATTGCCGAAGGTGATATTGCATTTTCCTCTTTCTCATACTCACCTGCACGCACACATATTTTACGATTCAAACAGGAAAATTAAACTCAAAACTCGAGGGTTTAAGTGTTTTGCTTTTTTTTTATTAAGGAGCAGCAGAAGACGAGGAGTGACACGGGCTGTCTGTCGGTCCTTGTAGTATTCTGTAACTTCTACAGATTATTAACCGAACGAAAGTATATATATATATATATATATATATATATGCATGCGTGCGTGTGCGTGTGCAATAGGTGAATCGCGATATGCCGAGGTATTACTGTATTATCTGACTCTGGAATAAAACGTAAAATGAGGCTCGGTAGCCAACTTGTTAAATATCAGCTGTAGTCCATGTATTTGACATACCCCACTCCCTCAAAATAGCTGGCCATGTGTCAAAATTTGAAACCCATGCTTGATTTAAGGTACGGAAGCTACAATGTTGAGAATCTTGAAAATGAATGGTAACTAAATTAGGTAGTACAAAGCATGAATGTTGTGGGAACTACATGAGAGTCATGGATATTAGTCAATTTTCTATTACAGAGGATATCATATTTTCAGTATTCTAAAAACGTAACGATTATTTTGTTGCTCAATTAAATAAATCTATGATTCACGCAATAATTATTATAATCCTGTATCAAGGGCCAATGAGTACCTTACATCTTACATCATTATCAAATAAGCGATACATTTCTACTTTCCTTACCTGCAAACGTTCTTCCAGTTCTGACGTTATCTTAGGATGTAAACTATTTTTCTGTGGGAAACATCACATTTCACTGGTAAACAGAACAGTTTCTGTGGTAAATGTCAATCATTAAAAAATAGTTTTGGATTTAAATGCAAAGTATATAAACGGGTTAGCATAATATTTTAATATATAACATAATTGTGTTTTTGTAACATACATGAAGTGAAAACTTTTGAATAACATATTAATCCAGTATTCATGGATATTATCTAGCTATGTTGGTATGTATGTATCTATCTATCGATCTATCTACATACCAATCCATTTACCAACTTATTTATCAATCTATCTATTTAAATACATATCTATATATGTGTGTGCATGTTCGTGTGTATGTTCATAGGTAATACAAACATAGAAAATATGAAACCACGCTTAATGGCTCGATTGTATATATATAAGTCAGATTAAAGCGCAATCTTTTGAGATCATATTAAACATTTTCATGCAGTTTGTATTGCATTCATATGTATTCTAATCTTCTTCGAGATCTAGCTTATGCAAGCAAAATTTCTTTATTTTGGAAAGTATAAACTAACGTTAATTTTTCGGTTGGTCTCACCAACTCTTCTATAATATCTGTATACATTCGTATTTAGAATTTTTGCGGATTGAATTGTACCTCTTGTATTTTTTCTTTCTCTTTCACTACCGTTTTCTTTTTCTCGCGCTATTATCTTTCAAACTGTCGTTTTCACTCTGGTACGGTTTTACTTTCGTTGCTGTCTGAGTTCACTAAGCTGAATCTATGTTCACAAATTTTGGCAAGGAAAATCGTTAATTCATCTCACAGCTGCAGAAAAGATTTTCTATGTGAATAGTTTGACACACATTAATTCTCTTCACCCACACATTCCTCTTCATTTTGATGATTTGCCAGTCTTATATATCAATTTTGTCATTCGTTTCTATTCTATGTTTTCATTGATCCTAACACCGATATGCTTTCTACTATAACAGGATTCCGTTTCGACTTTAATTCTAAAAAAATTATAACACCTTCTTTAATATTGTTTCTAATCTAATATTATTTCACAGATTACTAGCTAGGCTAGAAACGTGTTACGTTCATTAGAGCTCGACAAAATACATTCTTGGTTCGTGAGACATTTATTGTTTACTTTCATATATTTCTCGTCGGAATTTCATTCTTTTCTGTAATTCTTCCTTGTAAATTTTCTCTAAAAATGAAGCACAATTTTACAGAATCAATAAATATCAATAGTATGTGCTACTGATTTGAATGATAAAATTATATATCTGAGAAGTGAGAACTTTATAAATATTGTCTGATTCACTTCAGTTTAATAAGTTTAATTTTACAACGAAAAGCATATTTCTCGCGAGAGAAAATAAATTACACTGAGAGAAATTAATGTTAATCTATTTCGAATCCATATTTAGGGTTGTAACATATAGCAGTTTGAGAATATGATTTATAACAGCAATTGGTTGCGACGCAAGAAGAAAAATGTTGATAACAAGCGTCCTAGTTCGGAAAGTCTTCAAATATGTAAAACAATGAATGTTATAAATCATAATTACATAAAAATAAATATAGTTTTACTTCAAATTTCGCATTGAAAATTCAGTCAATTAAAACAAATTCTATACTAATCAATTATTCTTTATTTCTCTTATTTCTCATTGTAGAAACCTTGCTTTAACATAGTTTAAGATGACTGATGAAATTACCATTCATCACATTATAATAGAGATACGTTTCGGTGCAAATGTCGATATAAAATTCGATCTTAAGTAGTCTTATGGGTGAAAAGTCATTTCCTATTGAACGCTTGAGGTAAGCTCAATGGAATATTAAGAATAAGATCAGGAAGTACTTAACATAACGAAACACTTTCAAAATTATTATTCTGATAAACATTGGTATTTGTATTATAGATTCATTAAACGTAAAATTTTCCCAGGATCTCTGTTGCAACCAATACGGATTTTGTATTCCCATGAAAGTCAATTATTCTATATGAATTAAAAAAGATGGTATATATAGAAAACGTAGAATTTGACCGGTATCCGAAGAATTTCCAAATTTCATTATCCAATCTTTGTAATTTCATTGGAAAGTTTGTTAGAGATGACGTTGTTGAACGCTAGCTATCTAAAACTGAAGAAATCGCATTGTATTATACAGAACCTACTCATTATGTACATATGAAAAAAATCATATATTTTTGAATACTCCTCTGGACTGTTTTTCTTACACTAGAAAAATATAGGTATATACGCGTATAGTTGACAGAAAGTCATGACATGAGAGAACGTCTCGGATGCATTGACTCGTTATAAAGGCCTAGTCTCCTATTGTTGTATCGGTACTGATTGTGTGTCGATATGCATATACGTTTGTATTCATGTACGTATGTATGTATCTATACATCTTACTATGTATATGTGTACGTGCTTGTGTTTGTGTATGTATGCATGTGTGTGAGAGAGTGTATGTGTCCTACTCGTTGGGGCACCTTGACTCTAATGCATCAATGCTAAAAAATGATGTGCATGAATATCTGTGTGTATGTGTGTGTGTGTGTGTGTGTTAATGTGTGTATATGTATACAAAATGCATACGTATGTATGTAGGTTTGTTAGAACAAAGAGGATAAATTAAACTCAATTCATGAGCGTATATAACTTGCTATATTCATTTGGCAGAACTTACTAAGTATCTCATTGAATGAGAGTTTCGTGCTTTGAATTATGTATAATTGTTCTTCCGTGAGCCGCAACCGATATGAAGATTTTTTCGTTTACTTTCTAGGGAAGATCACAAATAGTGAGCTACACATTTGATAAAGCAGTGTTGCAACGCGCTTTTTATCTTCAAGAGGATATCATTTTCACTTTAACGTATATTATACACCTTCTAATGTTCCATTTCTTTCTTTGCTATTCTGAGAGAATTTTAACATGTGTATATTTTGGAAGGTAACCAGTAATCTTTATGCAATTGGATGGTAGACAATTCATGAATTAATCCTCACCAATATTCATATAAAGGCGCTCAAAATATTGTTTAATAGCATAGTTATTTATGAACCATCTTTTATGCACACAACTGTTGTCGGCAATATATATATTTGATTAATGAATGGCATTCGGCTTACAGTCACATTACACAATATGATGTTGCATTGGAAAACAGGAAGGAATAACAAAGTTGCAATGTATATATAGAAATTTATGCGTATATAATTTCCTGATATTTCTATGTGAACTAAAAGAACAAATAAATACATCCGAGTAATTTTCTAGAATTCTAATTCACAAAGTGATTTAACTCCAGATACTGTAATTGTGTTTCGTGATATAATAGGAAAAACTAAAGAGAAGAAAAAATTTTCTTGAATGTACATATATAAGTATGCATGTATTGAGTGAGAAAAATCTATCATTTTGATTCATATCTATCTATCTATCTATCTATCTATCTAACTATCTATCTATCTATCTATCTGTCATAAATATGTACATACATACATATATACATACAAGTATATATA
>NC_068995.1:55184241-55189644 GCF_001194135.2 Octopus bimaculoides | reverse complement strand
TCTCTCTCTCTCTCTCTCTCTCTCTCTCTCTCTCTCTCTCTCTCTCTCTCTCTTTATATATGTATATATGGGTTTGTACATGTGGTTTTATGTATCTGTGTGTCTTTGCGTGTGTTTACTTTGGTAGGTGTAGATTCTCCTGTATGTGAATTATTTATCTGTTATATCTAAATATACTTTAAGATATTTTGTATGCAAGTAAATGATGGTTTCAGACACACCCGTAAATTATTTTTAAACCAAGACAATATACATAATTGTTGTGGTACAATGCATTCAAAGGATTTTTTTCGAAGGAATAGTTAATTTGTGTTCCTTCCATTTGTGTATTTTACACAAACAATAACAGTTTTTCTTTGTTTCCTTGTAACTAAATTGTTTGTTGATATATATTTTCTAAGGGCAACACATTAGAAAATTTAGACACAATCTACATACAATGTACGTACAATGAATAATTGAATAAATTTCAAAAGAGGATGAAAAGGTCAAAAATGATTCAGCACCAAATAGAATATATTAGAGTATTTAGTTCCTACTCTTTGTTAACGATAAAATAAATAGAAAGGATAAACTGGAGTACAATGTATGTAGCCATCTTTTCTATCAAAATAGGAAGGGATTCAGAGAAATGTAAGCGAGGCCTTTTGGGTTGTATGTATGTTTCCCGGAGAGGGTAAAATGAAGTGTTTAACAAAGAAATGTAATGTCGTTGTATTATTGGTTACGTTGCCACTTTTAGTGTTTATTCGGCAGCCATGCTTGTGCAAAGCCTTCAGAAAATCCGTTTAGTGAATTATGTCACCCTAGAACTGTTTTGATATTTATTTCAAGATTCGAAATGAAAAGTAAAGCTTGATGTAAGGGGAAAGAACTGAATGGATATATGTGTGTGTATGTATGTGTGGGTGCGTGCGTGTAAGTGTGTATGCGTGTGTGCGCGTCCGTGCGGGCGTGTGTGTGGATGAGCGACTTGAGTCCACAATGCTGCGAACTATCACTCACTCACTCTCTCTCACACAACTAATTTTCTGCACAGCTTTGTCAACCGAATTTTATTCACAACTTAACCGCACGCCATGATAAGGTATATTTGTTCAAAATGTTACACGTTGTAATCAGATCCTGCATTGCGAGTTTCTCTTCTTTATAACAATTTATTCTGCGTTTATAATTCTTTACCATTATATTGTCGGGTCACAGAAAGTTGTAGAAAAATAAAGAATGAGTCATTCATGGTGAGAAAGCAGAACAGAATTTCTGCAGCAGAATAGACATTTCTGGAAGTCCAGAGCCACTGTATTAAATCTAATATTAAATCTAATATTAAATCTAATATTAAATCTAATATTAAATCTAATATGCGTATTAATCCTTAAAAATGCAATTCCGCCTTCATAACTATGTAGCAATGTCTCTATGGATGCTATTTTAAAAACGAAAAAATTCGTCAAATTAACTCGTTACAAATGTAAAACATTGTTACTTGATAATAAATCTCAATATCCTATTTTGTAGCAATGAGTAGATATAATAAACATGCCATTGTCATTATCTTTGACTCGTCTATCGCAAGACAATGACTGAATCATCTACCTTAGCGAAGACTGGAAATCGTACATGTCACGTAAATGACACTGACTAACTGAGAACTCGCACAACGACTCTACTACTACTGACATTTTACAACGACTGACTGTCAGACTTTATAATGCCTTGTTCATACCACTTAGTCACGCGGAAAGGGGAGTGCCATTTTCACAACAACAAATATCAACAATGATTCCTTCTGTTACAATTTTTGTTTCCACGTCTTTATTGTGTAAGATATTAATATAGAAAGTATATAATAAAATTAACTCGAAACTATAAAACAGAAAAGAACAACAAATTATCTTGACACCAATACAAAATGAACCGCGTGGCAACAACAAGATCAATAAAACACATATATTATCTCTCTTTCTAAGACAAGTTTCGTTTATCACTGAAATATATTGGAACAGAAGATTCATTATTTTTTATCTATTCCATTCCATAATAAGGAATATGTATACATAATAAGCGAAAATAAACGAATAAATTGTGAGAACTATATATTTCAACATATTGTACATTGCCTTACGAGATATAACCATGAGAAAATTAAGACATAAAAGATAATAAATAGGTATGAAGTATTCACCATTTTGTGCAATATAACCCTCATAAAATAGGAAGTGACGCACTGTAATGTTGAAAAATAAAACATAAAATGAAATCGTTATAAGGTTTCTCTACCAAAATATCAAAGAATTTACATTGTGCGAATAGGAATTAAGTAATATATCTAAACATTACCGTATCTATTTTATATAGTTTAACATCTCATCTCGTTAATCACGAATAGTTTAAAGCGGAATAAATTGTAATTATGATGTTTATGATGTAACTAAATTGCTGATGAGAATTTATATCCTAAATTGTTTATTAATATAAAAAGAAATTTAAATATATTTGCTTCCTGAATGTAAAGGAAATTCCTGCTTACTTTCGAAATGGTATGTAGAAGATGTTTTTTGGATGTGGTTCTTTTACTCTTTTAGTCATTGATTACTTTCGGTTACTCGGTCACGTCCAACATTGGCCAATATTTTCACTAGATGTAGATGATCACATCAGCTCTAATATTTTGCCTTATAATGTATTTAATTGACCTACATTGTGGAACATGTGATGCCCATCTTATTAAGACTTGGCGAATGGGAACGGAATATAAAATGCGGCATCAAAATATCAGTAGGGGTAATATTTTACGATCTATGTATGTGTGTGTGCCACATATGCAGTATTCATTGTAACTGTCTTGGTAAAATGTTTATAATTCAGCGAAGCGAACCAAAGATTTACCCATCGGTTGAAGTAAATTGGGACTGCTTACCTTCAGTAATCTTAGGTGCTTCTTAGAACCCGATGTGGTTAGCTTTGACCGGGTTATAACTGAGTACTCGTACACTACTCGCCTGAGAAATCTACACATACACACACACACGCAAACATATAGTTATATGTATACCCATAACATCATCATTATCATCTTTTAACGCTTCTTTTCTATGTGCGCATGTGTATGGTAAACCACACATTCGCGTGAGGCGCCAGTGTGCGATTTGGTATAGATTCAATATACGGATACCTTTTGTAGCGCCATAACTTATAAAGAAAGATATATAAAGACAACGCATAGTAACGCTGTATGCAAGTTGTCCAACTTCTCAATCAAGCAACGAAATACATTTTTATCCCTTTAATTGTGTGTATGTAATTACAATTAATAATGTAAGGAAGCTTAATCCGAAATATCTTGAGGAACGTGCACATAAAAATTAAAATACATCTCTATGCTAACTCTTCTTCCGTAAAAAATGTCAATGGAAATGCAGCCCAAATGCATCCAAGTTTCCCTGGATGACACAACGAAACGTGTGGATAAGAGAAGCCAAAACAGCAAAAAACAATGTAGGAACTGCACAACTAAGTTGTACGCAGCTCATTGGTTGCCATAGCAATGCTATCCAGTGCATATACAAAAACGTTCATATACAAACACTACAGAAGAGAAAATTCGGCGCACAATACCAAATATTCGAAGATTTGCTTATGAGGTCCTATCGTCCCAATATTGAAACACATAATAAAGGTACATCGACTTGTAATATTTCGGTATGTTTTTGCCATATGAAATACATTTAGAAACATTTACATATATCAGCCAATGCTTCCAGAACGATTTCTCTCGTTCTCACATTCTCTCCTACCGTCTCTGATATATTAACTAAATACACTTAAGATGACGTTAATAGTGGCCATCTAATATTTCAGATGTTAAAAATATTTGGAACGAATCAGTATTAAACATTCTACTAATTATATATAAACGTATTTATAACAGTTATGTATTTGATATTTCTCACTTCTTTTATAGTAACGGCTTTTAATAATTCTTACATAACACATGAATACATTGTCAATGTAAACATACAGCCACAGAATTTCTTGTTGAAACGCCTCAAGGTATTGCATTACTCTCCTTGTTGATTTCAAGATGTCTTAACTAAGTGTTTAAACAACACAGCAAGCACATGCTATTCTATAATTTGCACTTATTAACACGATAGCCAATTACGTCAATTGTTGTTATTCTGCGCATATTGAAATTTAATTAATATTCTTTATAAATCTGTTGACCTTCTTTCTAACTAGACGCAGTTAGCTCTTGAGCGATATTAATACAAATATCCTTTAATTAGATGGTGTGCTGCTGTGTCAAGGTGTATGATTAAGGCATGTATATAGTTTTGTTGTAGGATCACATTTTGGTTCAAATCATATTGAGTCAACATATGATATTTATTGATATGTGTTCGTGAGAATTATTTGGAAAAGCAAAAGGTAAATATATATGGTGTCCTTTTAATTGTGTGTATACAAAGTTATATATATATATATATAGTTTTGTATACATCCTGTTAGGTTTGTCGATGCAAACAACAATTCCTTCTGTTCTGTTTAAAACTGATGTAACTCAATAGAAGTAATACAACTTAAATGCTAGGTAGTTAAACTGCTTTCAATTAATCATGCAAACAATAGCATGTGAGATTATACCATTTTAAACTGTTACATTTTTTATCTATACTACTATAAGATATAATCTAAGATTAAATATGTGTTTAAATATTTATCGTATTTCCAAAAAGTTTTTAAGTTTAAACATTTAAAAAAATTCAATTTTAAAGTTTAAAAAATTAAAAGTTACTAAATATTTATGCTTTGTAGAATCCTTTGAAACAGATTTTCGTTTATACAAAAGAAACAAATAGAAAAGCGACAGAGTCAACATAAACAACACCTCTTCATCAGTTGTCGGCAGTTTTATCTACTCCGCATTGCGAGCATTACCACAAGATGCGTCTTCGTCAGAGCAGTTGCTTCCCGCCTGAGGGAGACGGAATTGTGGAGATATTTGAATCTTAGTGATCACTTAATCACTACAATTGCTACTCTCCAACTCGACATCGATTCCACGCGAGTGGGATTCTGAAAATTATGTGTGCCCCTCAGTGTAGATGTGTCTCCTAAGGTGATTTCTGTAGGTATATCGTGAATATGAATTCTCGTTCGCAAGATTTCTTCTTGGTATTCGTATAAGGTAAATTAAGGTACACAGCTTCATTCTTATAGACATCCATAACAAGTATGAGATACCAAAAGCAACAAATACACAATACAGTGAAAAAGTATTAGATATTACGGTTAGTATCTTCCGTAATATCTTCTTTAATATACCAGGCCGTGTATACCGTGGTTGCAAACCGAATACTGTGTCATTGTTATTAATCGATACTTACGTTCCAGCTGCCA
>NC_068995.1:55174443-55183547 GCF_001194135.2 Octopus bimaculoides | reverse complement strand
TGCTTGCGTGTTCCATGAGATTTCACTTTACAGTTTTTTATTCACTTTCTCCGACCATGAATTTTATCAGTATTGAGAGATGAATGTAAATTTATTCGTGAAGACTTTTGATTACTTGAAACACATGGTATTTAAATGGTAAAATGTGTCTATTATTCTAAAGGTCAGGAGGCTACATGTAGATGCTTTATTTTCCTTTCTATAATTCTACTTGCATATTCCTAAATGTAAACAATGGGAAGTTACATATCAAAATGACTTTCTATGTCTAAATTATTATTTCCAGCCTCGGCATTTCTGTAGATACAATAAATATGATAATTCTGTCTACTATAGAATCAATACAGATGCATTTATTTTGGTGAAAATGAATAGCTGTTTACTGTTGATGTTTAACAAAACGTAATGTATGACGAAAAACATGTATGACTTTCTACGTTCTATTCACACTCATACCGACTTATACCAGCTTACTGATTATAATGAGGGAATACCCTCATTATAATCAGTACAGATACTAATATGCATTTCGTGTAATAATGACGAGGCAGCATAATCCATAAAATCATTATTATTTCATATATATTGCGATTATGTCTGCCGTTACGTTCTCAGTTCAAATTCTGCCGATGTCGACTTTGCTTTTCATCCTTTCGGGGTCGATTAAATAAGTACCAGTTACTCACTGGGGTCGATGTAATCGGCTTCATCTCTTTGTCTGTCCTTGTTTGTCCCCTCTATGTTTAGCCCCCTGTGGGCAATAAAGAAATAAATGGTGCTATAGTGGCAGGCTTGAAATAAAACATAAAAGAAGGCGTAGTTAATATATACTAAAATATACCCAAGGATGAAACAAACGTAGAGATAGGAGGAATTTATTCCTAGAAGATAAATTTCAATAACTCGAATATCGTAAGGAATTTGGTGTGATGCTGCAATGATTGCTACAGTGCTCCACTATATATTGGATTCTAAACGTAGTAAAGACCACATATTTTGAATGAGATTAGTGGTAATTCCTTTACCATCATGAAGTACACAGATACTTTTTAGATTCATTGCATACAGAAATACAGCAACCATGCACTTTGAATCTAGAATCTAATATACCAGGATACCGTCGATCTAATGACCCTGGACAAAACGTTATTTTATAATCGTAATGGTAGTAGTGCAGTTATTGTTTCCATTCACATTTTTAGCCGTGCTTCACCGATATAACTGAAACACATAACAGCGTCTCTCTTTACGTTTTATATTTCAAATTATATTAAATTTAAAGAGATTTATAGAGATTGCCTTGTTTCCTTCTTTGCTCTTTTCCTGTGAATAAACTTGTGATTTACTGCAAGCAAGATAAACATTACCCATTGAGTTACAATACTTATCAGATTTTCTTTCTCCTATGAAAGTTTTTGCGTGAACATTATCTCAGAAAACTTCGTAACTAATGGTTAAAATAAAGAGTAAAATAGTTGATTCATTAGGAGATTAAAACCGAGTTCTTATCTTCATCTTTTAGTATGCTGAATCCATTCAAAGTTAAATTTTTCACTGGAAAAAATCCATTTATTTTTTTCGTGCTTAAATTACTAAATGCTTATTGGATGAGAAGCATGTAACCGAAATGCGATTTGTTATGATGCCACATTTATTAACGTTTAGCCATATTCTGAAGCAAGACCGATATTTTTCAATAAAGTTGTGTGAAGTTAAAAGCGGAAAACTGTTGATATTTTCTACTTCACACGATTGGTATTGATAATTTTTGCCGTTTTACGGCACTTATTGTTCGTTAAATATTAATATATTGTAATATTTGTGTATGCCTGCTGGCTAAGTATGTGTTTTCGGCCTGATTTTTCATCACCAGAATGCCCGTATTTTAATTAACGCTAATATAAAAATGTGTGCCAATATACACACACGTAAGTGAATTTGAGCGTCCAAATAGCTTATTGACGTGCACGATCCTGGAGAATAATAGAATTGTCTCTAGTAGAACACCCACTTATTTTTAAACCAGTGTCTGTTAAATCCACCATTTGCAGATACTCTGTATCTTCCGGCTTTTCAACGGAATATATTGAACACATTATTAATATTTAGATTACAACAAGACAGAATAGTTCTTCAGAACACAAAAATTGATTTAGTTCTCTGTCATGAACACACAATTCCCTTGCAACCAGAAATCCTGGAAAACTAAATAATTCTCTTAAAATCACGGCTATGCTAGCCACATGAATCTTGACTATACTGTTTACTGAGGGAGGAAAATATTTGGAAAGGAGCATGCGTATGAGTTTAAAATGAACTGAATTAACGCCGACAATAGTTCTTCACGGTTCAATTTGAAATAAAAGACTGCAATATCCAAGCATGTAGCACCAATAATACAAATTTGTAGGGGAACAGAATGAACATTTCTTAAGATATTTAATTAAGTCCTTTCTTGTTTTCAGTTCAAATAAATCTCGATCTCTCAGAACTGTCCTTCATTCTGTCGCAAGAAAACACACGCACATACACAACAGGCTTCTTTTTTTTAGCCCAAACTACAGTGATTTATGGCCTTCCTTGTATCTGTTACCGTACAAAAGGAAATCAATTTTTTTCGTCACTGCAAAAACAACAAAACAAAAATCTTCCAACTAGAATTTTCATGCAAAAATTTAATTTCGACATTGCTTCATGCTTGAGAAAAGTGGGGAAAACATACATATCTAGTCCCCAGTTTGACCGATATGTATATATATATATATATATATATATATGTGTGTGTGTGTGTGTGTGTGTGTGTGTGTGTGTGTATGTGTGTGTGTGTGCGTGTGTGTGTGTGTGTTATAGAAAACTGTTCATCGAGATGGTAAAATTTGAAATTACGAAGTAATGCCATATAAATATACACGGCAAGCAACTTCTTTAGATAGTTTTCTATTTCAGTTATTCACCCGTCTTTTATTTGACAATTTACCACGATAATAGATCATTGATTTCGAGAGTGGAAATTTGACAGTCTCTACTTCAGCGAAACTATATTTTCATTGTTTCATATTGTGAGCCTTTACTAAGAGTGGTCATAAAAATAAGTACATTAGCAACATATTTAATTTTAGATGCAAGAACTGGTGAGTTAGCAAGAATTTCTTTCTAGACATAGAGAAATCTTAATGTATGCTGCTCGTACGTTTAACAGTCTGTGTATATGTATACATCTACATACACACTCACACACATACACACACACACGTATACAAACACGTATATTACATAAATGTAAATGCATGTGTGTCTATGAATTTATATTGCATTTTCATCAACCGTACACAGTCAAATGCTATTAGGAAATGTTTAGTATTGTGTCTAATATGACGTATATACATAAAATAGTTTGGCAAGAAAATGCGTCACCGCATTTTTATGACTTTTAGAAAAAGATTTAGTATAACATGGCTTCCTTACTCATCACAAATTAAATTGTGTCGTAATGGCACTACTAGAAAATAGCAATGTTATCAACCTTCTGCATGCCATAAGTCTTCATTTAGCAAAAACAGGCATCCAAAAACCCATAACATAAAATACAACCATTTGGAAACATCACTCATTGAAAATTAGAGTAATGCCAGATGACTAAAATATTAAGTGGAAGCAGCAATAGTAGTAGTGAAGAGAAACAGAGACTTCACATAGAGCTTCATTTGGAAATAACAGTAATCTGAAAGTGAATAATGGCCTCTGACATGATTGGAAAGTGGATATTCCATAAAATATATTTTAAGAAAGTTTCCTGATAATTTTTGACATTCCTGACATATTTTACGCAAGCGAATTTTGTCGCCAAATAGAGACATATTTTGTACATCTGATCTATAATTTCGCCACTAAAATAATGGTGCTACCATGCCGGTTTTATTCCGATGCAACAATTGTATATCTCAGGTATATTAGAAAACGTTTCGAAACAGATAGGTAATCGAACACAAATGTTTCGCAATCAATGTGCACCAGTAGTTAACATCTGGGGTAAGGGCTATTAACATACTGAGATACCGGGATAATTGGCCGGCCTAGAATGTGCAGCAATAACGTACATGCGTTATCGATGAAACATTTGTAGTAGTTTGTCGAAGTGGTTCTGAGTTAGTGCACTTGTAGTTTGGTTAAATGGCTCCTGCTATGGTTCTGGGCCAACCACGTACTTACGAATATATTTGGTAGTCGGAAACTGAAATCTCCTTATATGTGTGTCTTTGTATATGTGTGTGTGTGTGTGTTTGCGTGTCTGTGTATACCTATGTGTGTATATCTTAGTGTTTGTCTACCACCACTCCCTGGCCAGCAGTGTTGGTCTGTTAACTCCCTATAATACGTATAGCAGTTCGGCAAAATACAGATAGAATAAATACCAAACTTTTAAAAACTAGATACTGGACTCAATTCCTTCAAGGAGGAACTCCATCCAGTGTAGCTGCATTACATTGACTAAAAGAAGTAAAAAACCAAAAATAGAATCTGGATGATAATCTAGCAAAAAGAATAATACGGATGCTTTATTTTATAAACTTTTGAAGTAAGTAAAATTTCGACTCAACAATTGATTTACTCAATTGCAATATCTCCAGCTGACCATCGATTTTAATTTAGAAATGTCTCGTAGAATATCCACTATGTTTATCCGCACAAAAAATACTTATTGGAAAAGATATATGCATTGCCTTTTTATGACGTTTGAAAAGGGCTCGATATTGCTTAGTGATACGAGGATGACCAATAAAATGAAAAGAAAAGTTGTACTGATATGAATTCGGTATTTCAGAGATTACCGTTTCGAACGATTCAAATTATTTTATTGTTTACCTCTGGTGTTAAACGGATGAGAATGTTTAGCCATTATTTTCACGAGTACCAAAAATGCAACGATCTCGTGCGAAATATGTACATAAAATGTACAGGAATTAAACACAATAGTGAACATCGAATAGCGAACATCTTTCATAGCGAGACAAATGCCAGTTGCGTTCCATTACAAAATATATTTGACTGATATCAGAGAATGTATATTTTACAGCTTCGTATATATATAGAGCCGAAAGCATCTCACCAGCCCTTAACATAAATCTTAAGATATTTTCTCGTATCAATGTTCTAGGCACGAATGCCCTGAGCTTTGGAGCGTCGTATATAATGTTTTTTAATATATATTTCCTTTGACTCTGCGTTCTGAATTCAAAATACAGGGAGCTCAAATTTAACTTCATTTACGCTGGTTTGTAAAGTAACAGTCAAATTTTGGGTAGTTTCTTCTTGATGTGTCTGCCAAGCACTCTGTTTCTCACTACGTCTTGTTCTTCTCACTACATCTAGTTTCCTGTTCTCTCCTCCACTAAATCAGTTACTAGA
The DNA here is from genome assembly GCF_001194135.2 of Octopus bimaculoides. NCBI lineage: Eukaryota > Metazoa > Mollusca > Cephalopoda > Octopoda > Octopodidae > Octopus > Octopus bimaculoides. The sequence goes on along the minus strand of NC_068995.1, from coordinate 55,178,141 downwards.
ACTGTGGGAAACGTCCTAATACAACACTCGGGAGAAGCGTTGAACGAGAATGTGTCAATCACTTCATATACTAAGAGATGTCTGCCACTAGAAACCACCAAAAGGCGGATGTACAGCGCAGCATAAAATAGAAATTTGAAGATCAATGGTATATTGTCACAGAAGTAAGCAAAGTAAAAGTTTTCAACTATGAAATAATGATATGCTCTTTCAAACAAGAAGTTACATACTAATTTAAATATTGTACTACAAGCCTACACACACAAGCATGCATGAGCATATGAACATAACACACTTAATGTGTTCTTTAAAGAAGCATTTAATACGGAGCGCTAATTTAATGTTGACAAGTAGAACATAAGATATGGGAATTTCTTTGAAAGCGAATGGAATATTTAGCTGCGATGGAAGCAATATTCTTTTCGTAAAGATAAGACCGAAAGAACATATTCCCTTCTGGAAAGATAACGTATGTGTGTCATTTATACGAAACTCTATCTAAAAGGAACATGTTTGACACTTAATATTGAATTGCTTTCAAGAAGATATGCTGGTGTTTACGTTTTTCTTCATAAAATATAGGCAACCCGTCTGAGTGACATCAGATCATTCTTACAATACATACGCCATTATATTCAAATCTCATAAACGTCTCGAAAACTCGGACTCATATAATGGTTAAACACCTATCATAATCAATTTTATATTACATGAATACAGTTGGTAATGAGTAGTTGTTAAGTCGGGAAAAGCCGAATGACGATTGGAAAACAATATGTGAGATAAAAGTTGAGCAAAAGGTAGAACTGATAAGAAAGCAATAAAATATGAAGAACGAAGACAGTATTAGTAAGTTATAATGCAGCTATAGGGCTGTACTGTGTGAATTGCTGTGTATACCCAGTTGTCATTTGTGTTGTTCCTTTGTACCTTAATATGTCATACAAAAATAATAATTAATACTGAAAGCAGAATTGAAGTTCTGAAAGAAGTATCGTAATGCTATTAATAAACTAGATTTTTTTTTACCAGTTTCCTGGTTTTAAGTTATGATTGTGTGTCACTCATCTGTACTATGTAATTGTTTTTTTTTTATTTCTAAAATTAAAATTAATTCCAAGTTGCACGCGGTAAATTGTAACATATTATAGAATTAACGTAGGATAATACAGTAAAACAGGAAAGTAAATTATATGCATTTTGATTTTGAAATTACGTATTTGATGTCGGAATAAATATTTGCATTCTTAGTAATCCTGCGTGTTAGAAGAAGTGGGAAAATATATCGGTGTGAACTAAACACTCAAAACTTAAGAGACACAAAATGATTAAAGACAGTAACGAGTGCGAAAGAAGGACATTTATTAGAAAATCCAACCCTGTATTATTGAAGTATGAGCAATGTTAGTTGATAAATATATCTTAAAATATCGGGCATTCGATTGCATGAAACTAACAGTTCGGCACCCAAAATTTATCACCCCAATCAAACTTTAAAAAATCGTTCGGGTTTTTTGTTTCAGTACATAAAGCTGGTTACATTTTAGAAATAAAGTATCAGTTCACATTTTGTTCAGTGGAACTTATGAATATTTGAAGAAAATTAGTTTTCTATAGATAAAATGAAATAACATGGGTACTTAAGAGAGAAGATAGACTATTACATCTTAACATTGCTAGATATTCAGAGTTTTCCGTAGCAGCTTGTAATTCGCATTATTGCGATCATCGTTATTGTCTTTACATACCTCATGGCGTAATTGACATCACATATCATCAACCCAGATTGAAGCATTTTCAGTGATTCGTCTTAATTGATAAAAGAGATTTGAAAATATATTCATACTTTCTTCCGAGTATAATTGACTCCAGAATTTCAAAGAAGATATCTATAACGTAGTGAGGTACGTGCCAATTATGGGCAACTGGAACGTAAGAATAATAGGTTTCTTAATGAATTAAAATGTTCTGTTTAAATGAATGCTGCAGGGATGGCAAGGCTCATAGTTGTTATCAAACTTTTTTTTTCTGGATTAAGAGTTAATGTTATTAATCACTGGATACAAAGCCAATTTTGTACTTATAGGAGGGATAAATATGTTATGTATTTAAGTTGCATCAAAGTTTTAAAATAATGGCATTTGTATTGGGGTGGGTGGGTATTATGACAAAGCATGTGTTAGGTTGTCACGTCCATATGCATTCTTATATTCCATTATTCCTTTCCTCAAAATATCTCTGTATTCAATTTACATTTTATCAGAATAAAACCTACTGCACTCGTTGTCACCATGTCGCACTTCTACCAAGAATCAATTAGAATATAAAACGCATCAGAACGTTAGTATTAATAATATAAACAATAACAATCTTAGTGGGTGTATAATAATTCACTGATTTTGGGGTGAAATGTCACCTTCTTGTCAAATACAACGCTCAATGTTTAACAGAAGTTAAACGTTGACTGTCGAAAATGAAGGCACGCACGCATGAAGGAACAAAGCTGATTTTGTTTAAATACCTGTGGTAATAATTTATATAACTAAGAATTAAATCTTAAGAAGTTTTCTTTGTAAATACATTAGTAAAAGCAAACTAGTAAACTTTACGCTAGTCTAAGATCCTGATGTATAAAGTGAATTGCAGAACTACAAATCCTTAATGCACACAGTCTAATTTTATTTTGTATTTTTACTTGAACAAAGTAAGCTGTCTTTTGAACCTGTGACGTATAGCGGCTTCCAATGGACACTAGAGAGAATTGCCGCGATTTACTTCCATCTTAGTTAGCTGCAATAAATGACATTTGACACCTAAGCCATTATGCTGTCGACATTTTCCTGACTGGATTTAGATGATGTGCCGGCTAGTGGAATCTAATTTTAATACACCATTATTTCATCAAACATTAAAAGGATATACTCATAAATCATTCATATTTACAATATGCATCTCTCTATTTCTCTCACTGACTCTCCTCAATATCTCGCTCTTTCTTTCCCATCTCACACCTAATCAAGCTTACGAAATTGAATAAAAGCATATTGGCATGTATTGAAATACGCACAGTGACAGCTTGTTTATACGCAATTTATTGTTTCGGAAATATTTGGTACACCATTTCTTTTACAAGATTACGGAACTTTAATTTCAAAAGAGCTACAAATATGTGAGAGAATATTTCTTCTTTATGTATTTAATCAATCATCATTTGTTTTAAATGCAGTTATTTCTGAGGAATGTTTTAAATTTTATAATTTATGGAAAATACCATTGATCGAATGATGACTACACGTTTAAGAAAAGAACAACAATAATAATAATAATACATACAATGTTGAAGCTTTGAATGCATAGAAAAGATTAGCATCGAAGAAAGTTGTTGGTTTTTAGTTGTAAATTCCTTCTACAAGATTTAATGTCAACGTTTGACAAGGGACGAGAATGTTCTTTATGATACTTATGTTTAGTACGTTAGTATATGTAATGAATAAAAATATATGTGTATGTTTTTGTGTGTGTGTGTGTGTGTGTGAGTGTGTATGTAAGTGTTAGTTTGTGTATGGGGCGTGGGCGGAAACGTACGTATGTTTTATCTTTTAGCTTTTACTTACTTCACTCTTTAGACTGCAGGCATCCAATGCACGACGTTGGAAAATTTGTGTTCGAAAGAATCGAAACCAGTACTATTTAAATTT
>NC_068995.1:55166917-55173978 GCF_001194135.2 Octopus bimaculoides | reverse complement strand
TATATATATATATATATATATATATATATATATATATATATATGCACATACAAATACATACTCTTAAAATGTACGTATGAAGTATTCTGTATTCTATCGCTCATTCCTCTGTATTTCTAGAATGACAGTAATGACATTTTATATAAATAATGTTCCTCATATTTATTTTTTATATCAGGTATTTCTCTCTTAGTGATATTTCCAAATGGATATAAATGTATTGTCATAAAAAAATAAAAATGAAAGAAAGAAAGAAAGAAGGAAAGAGAGAAGGAAAGAAGAAAACATTATATTGTGTCAGGTGATCCTGCAGCTAATTTTTTTAATGATTTTATGTTCGCAATGTTTTCTGATGTTGCCCTTGTTAACATTGCTGTTGGTAGGAACATAATGTGTTAATTTTAATTAGATAAGCACCATATTGTGATAAATGTTTCTCAAAATTCTACAATGGACATTTATAGATTAATCACTGATGAAATGCACTAATTTAATTGAAAGGAATTATTTGTATTTACCGTTGTGTTCCTTTAAATGACTTACTTAATTTTGTCGTTATTTGCTTTTTATTTATTGAAACGAGTAAGCGTTGGAAATTAAGTTCAGAGCCGTAAAATTTAATGGCAAAATTACTTGAAATCACGTTTTGTATTAGATATTATTTTATTTTATTCGCCCACTATTAACTAATTTAGCAAATGAAGAGTTAATAATCAATGGCATTTTCGTTGAATAGTTAAACGGTTTCTTTAAGTTTTTTTATTTATTTTTTTATAATTTATTCCAAGTCTGTAATTACATGATTGGCTCTCCGTTGCAGAGCAATATCTAACATTAATTATTTAATTTGTTGCTTTACTTTAAGTATATGGAGTGGAAATTGCTTCGAATCTATTCATATAGCACAGTGCAAACCTCAGTAGATTAAACTACCTGAAGCCTCTGATAGTTTCGTTTTCGCATATTTTTTTTATTCGATGCCATACACCAACCCAAAGAAAGTAAAACAATTCATTGTCATTATCCTTTCAGACACGAATCCAAAGACTGAAGCTTCGCCAATAAACCATTGTCAATACATTAGTCATAATCCTATAGGATCTGATAATTTTGTAGTATGAGTCTAAATACATATACGCACACTCATATAAACACATATGTACACACGTTTAACAGAATAGTTTATATTTGTCACATAATAAGCTTAAAAGCTGTCTATTAATATTTGGAAGACGTACTATAACACACCCTGCATTAAAATATTGCAGTCTCCTTTCTACGTATTTTAACCAGAGAAGAGAAAACCTGAAGCTCAGCTTAATCCAAACCCACCTTCCTAAAAATATCCACAAGCATTCTCATGTGTATATAACACACTCACACATACACACCCATTAAACACTAAGAAATTTCTGTGCACTTTATCTGTTAGTTACTTCCTGTATTTTGATCCTCGACACTGTTATGCTACATGTCATATGAAACGCTCACACTCTCTATATCTCCCCTTCATATTGACACGCAAACATATACATATCTGAAACTGTATGCATATGTGCGTGTGCGCGCGCGTGGGTGGTTCGCAATATATTTATAAAAAAAAAGTAGAATAATATTTAAGAGATTAGTCTTATTCACTCCCAAATAGACATCAACAATTTCTTCAACAAAGCAAACAAATCTACTCTCTGAGCAAACCCTTCTTACGTACACACACACACGAACACACACACACACACACACACACACACACACACACACACACACACACACACACACACACACACACACACACACACATACATAGCTGTTTGTGCTTTTCTCCGGACTATGTGCTCTTACCGCCTTTTCTTCGTAAGTTAAAAATCTGTCTATAAATATTTGGAAGACGTAGTATAACACACCCTGCATTAAAATATTGCACTCGCCTTTGTATGTATTTCTCAAAAGTTTTCCTCTATTCGACGTACAGCTACGCTCTGAACGCCGTTTCCACTCCTATTTTTCAATCTAAAACTGTCATTACTATATTCAGTGAACGTCCAGAAAAGTTCGTCATTCGGGTGATAAAACAGTGCCTCCAAAAGCTTTTCCATGGGGAGTAAATAACCCCAACAGCTCCACAGTCTCTATTGGCGGTGACTGTAGAGCCCACAGGAGCTGACAAACACCACGATATTGGGGGTCAATGTAAAGAGGGGGAGGGTCCGAACCCTGTCCATCTTGCATCAGCTCCGTTTTCACCCAACACTGAATATGGAAATTATCAGGATGTGGCAGTTTGCAAACTGAAACAAAAATTGACTCCTCTCACGTCGCTAAAATATTCTAAGAAATGATAAACATTATCTTGCACTTAAATATTATTATGTTGCCTTTTAATGAAAATCATGTTTGTGCGAAAAAAATCACTCTTTTTTTTATAGTAGAATTACTAAAAATCACAAGAACAACTTCCATGCTGTAGACGTGCAAGGAACACCTTAGATCACAGATCCTCTGCCCGCCTCATCCATTCCATCAGCAACTAAACAACATGATAGTACAATAACATGATAGGCAATATGTTTGCACAAAAATAACGGGAAATATTCAAGTGAAGGACAATTTTGATCTGAAAAATAAAATGGAAATATAGAAATAAAATGATACTTTTTGAATTTCAAAACGGATTTTCACATGAGCAGAACAATTAAATTATAAGCAGAAATGTTTATTTCGAAGCAATGGGTTTTATTTCCCCGAAAAAAAGGAAGAAAAACAAATATATTTTGCAGGTGTTCTTTTTATTCTTGCTTGTATCAATATTTCAGTGATAAATTGAGCAATAACATAAAACCAAATGAAGCCGCTAAAGAGTTGATATATTCGCAGGTTAGCATTATTTTTGTTACTGTAACATTTCAATCTGCTTACACATGGTGCATGATAATAATGTGTAATAACAATCGAAAAGTTCGTGATATATATCATATTATATCTCTCAATGTGTCTATCTATCAACATAAACAAAAATGCATCAAGCAAAATATAAATATTTATTTCAAAGATGAGATTATTCACTGAGATCAATCAGACTTTCTTGAGTAGCACTGTTTATTTTAATAAGTGGTGTAAAATACATAACAAAGTCTATATATATATATGCACCGTATATATATAGACCGTATGTATGCATATATATAGTTATATATATATATATAAGGTTTTCGTAATGAGATAAAAAAAACGAAGGCTGTGTATAATATAGAACATTTATAAATGGTCTATATTATACACATCCTTCGTTTTTTATCTCATTACGAAATCCTTATATTCACACGTTGATATATGACCTATGTTGGACGCCTTATTCGCATAATTACCGAACCTGGAGTTTAACTATGGTCTATCCACAGCACTTACTCAGCATTACCTGAAACCTATGGGTCTAATTGACACCACTTTCGCTCATAACCAATATATATATATATATATATATATATATATAATATATATATGTATACATAAATATATATATATGTATATATGAAAGTGTGTCTATATATATACACGTATGAATATATATGTATGTGTGTATACATATATGTTTATACACATAAAGACACACAAACACACACGCACACATACACACACACACTCATACACACCCATACACACATATCTTTAAAGCTAACATTTCGCTCAAGGTTTAATTTCGAAGCAGGATCTAGAAAACATTTCCGATCAAAATGTTTTTATTTTTTCTACTGATCTATTCTTAATCCTACATATTTTCAAAAGAAAATACTCAAAAGAAAAAGTATACGCGTCTAAAGACTAGTATTTGATAGTAACTCTTATAGGTAATATGAATATTGCCGCGAGCTGCTTGTACAAGGAAATGAAAGCTTCTTTTATGTATTTATTTTCGTGTTCGTTTTGTACTACACCAATATGGGCTCATTTATGAAGGAAATATTCCCACAAAAGAGATTTATCTGATTTAGTTATCATGCGTTTTTGTTTGGTCGTTTCTATTGTAATGATGTGTGCTCATCTAACTTTTATAAAACAAGCTGCTATCTCTTCATGCTTTTATTAAGGATATAATATTGATGTATTACCTCGTCCTGAAATGAATGAAGCAAAAACATTTATTATTTAGTATTATTTCTTCTTATTTGATACAAGAATGTTATTAATCAGCAGTGTATTTCTCTAGAGCAATAGCGTTGTATATATATATATTCTTTTATTCTGTTACTCGTTTCAGTCATTTGACTGCGGCCATGCTGGAGCAGAACCTTTTGTCGAACGAATCGACCCCAGGACTTATTCTTTGTAAGCCTCGTACTTATTCTATCGGTCTCTTTTGCCGAACTGCTAAGTTGCGGGGACGTCAACATACCAACATAGGTTACCAAGCGAAGCGGTGGGGGGAAGGCAAAAAAATACATACATATATATATATATATATGTATATATATGAATGGATGTGTGTGTATGTATATACATATACTTATGTATATATATATATATATATATACATATATGCATACATATATATACATGTATATATGTGAAAATGCTTCGTTGGCCAGACTTTTCTCATATGTGGTGCGATGCGATGAAAAATATAGGAGAAAAAGTTAATGCACGGAATGAATGTATGTTTTATGACAACAAACATTTACATAGTCAACCGGTGTCACTTTTGCTAATCATGACTAAGAAGATATTGAAAGTATTAACTGAAAGTAATAATTTCATTATTTACTTCCTTATAGTTTATTACGTTTGAATCTGTATTTTATCTCATAAAAGAAATATGTTATGCATTTTTCTTCCTTGTATACATTCTACTATATATGTGTATGTGTGCATCTGTGTCTGTGTATGAATATATATAAACCCTCATACAAACTATGGGGGTTTAGTTCACAGGTGATTTAAACGATTAGCTACGCTAGGTAAATGCTGTAAGTGATTACTGGGGCTCCAAGGTTATAGCCAATACGGTAGTTATGGAGACATTGCAGATTTCCGATGCAGCATATATATAATTGTTAAACAGGACGTCAAACATTAAGGCAAGGCAAACGTTTTAAGTCATTGCCTTAATGTATATATATGTATATATATTTACATCTATATATGTGGATGTATAAAGTAGTCTACATTTAAACACAAGAGAAGCTGCGATTTGGTCTTAAATTTAGTGGAAAGTGAACAGTCGATTAAATTGACCCCCGTATTTGACTGGTACTAATTCTATCGACTCCGAAAGGATGAAAAGCAAAGTCTGCCTCGCCGGGAATGGAACTCAGAACGTGTGGACGGCCGAAATGCCAATAAGCATTTTTCCCAGCGTGCTAACTCTTCTGCCAGATCACCCAACTTAGCAATAATAATAAGAATATCAATGATAATGATAATAACAACTACAACATGCATTAAAGCAATTTCGCTTATATATATAGAAGCTGTTAATATGGTTACTACTTAAAGTGTTCAAATAAATTTCGTAAACTCATGTATATTCATTTATAGGTCTTCATTTTTTGCCCCCTTCTTGTCATTTTCTTTACCTGCATGTCTCTGTATATATATATATATATATATATGCATGCAGGTATATATGTATATACATATATATATGTGTGTGTGTATACACGTATTCACATATATACAAATACGCACACACACACATATACGTATATAACTTTAAAGTGAACATGTGTATATACCACTATATGAAACTGCATAATGCTGTTTATATTGAACTGCTTGCTCACTCTTATAAGTGTGTAAGTGAAGCGAAGCACTCACTTCATTTAGTGCCACTTCATGTTTTTTCATTATTCTATGTTGTTTTAATGAGAACATTATGTTGAAACCTAATTTTTTTCGACTTTTATGTATTCCCATGTGTCCATGTATTTTTATTTTGGTTTGTATTTCTCATCATATGATGCTAATGCGTTTGGCTTTTTTCCGTTCTTTTAAACACTTCAAACTGATAAAATTAATGTCAGATAACAATCGAAATGATTCACCGCAAAGATGTTTGTTATCTGTTTTTCTCTTTGATATTTAATTTTGTTTCATTTATGTATAAAATCAATTTCACTTCACTTAAAGTCAATTAAATGCCATTTTTTTCTTAAAATTTTAATCGATGTAAATTTAAGAACGAGATATCCTATGTAATAAAGTATTTTATCATTCGTTATTTTTTTTTTAACAAATTCATTTGCCTGAAAGTGAAAATTCTTAGATACACCCGTAAAAGATGTAAGATCAAGAGAATCAATAATGACAATGATTGGAATTTTATAAGCAGCTCTCACGTCAGATATCCAGTTCGAAAACAAATTAATAACAGCAAATTTTCTGTTGTTTATAATTGGTGCAATATTCGAAAACCTAAAAATTGAAATTTAAAATAAAAAAACAATACTACAATAAACCATGGAGAAAGAATATAACTTGATGTTCGTGACTACTTCCAACATACAGAACTATGCAATAACGTGCTGCATAGATTCAATTCTCTAACACCATGCGTTTCAAGTTTTACTGAAATTTATTTACTTATATATGCCACTTCACCAGTGCATATCTATCTACTATCATAAATGCATACACATACATACGCGCGCACACATACTAACATACGCGTACGAACAGACAGACGCAAACACATGCATATATACAATTGTCATGTGCACCTATGCAATAATGTGCTGCAATAAATTCACTTAACTACGACTCTGAGTTTCAAGTTTTGCTGAGATTTATTTACTTATTGTATATGTCACTTCGTCTATGCATATCGATCTACTAACATAAACGCATACACACTTTTTATTTGAATGAATCGACTCCAGGATTCATTTTCTTTTGAAACCTGGTCTTTATTCCATCAGCATCTTAAAGCTGAAGCTCTATGTAAGGGAGACGTAAACACACCAACACCAGTTCAGAAGCGGTCGTGGGGGGATGAAAGCAGACACAAAAATTCACACACACACACACAAACACACACACACACACACACACACACACACACACACACA
>NC_068995.1:55163244-55166570 GCF_001194135.2 Octopus bimaculoides | reverse complement strand
ATATATATACATATACATGCAAACACACACACACACACATATATATATATATAGTGGAGGCGCGATGACCTAGTGGTTAGGACAGCGGTCTTGCGTTCGTAGTATCGCGCTTTGCTGGTTTCCCAGACTGGGCGTTGTGAGTGTTTATTGACTGAAAAGACTTAAAGCTCCACGAGCCTCTTGTATATTATATGTGTGTGTGCGTGTGTAATCGGAGACAAAAGCTTTAATACACTCATAAATATTTTCTATGTTTAAAATATTTATAGAGTCTCGTATTAGCAGGTACATATTTAATAACACTCCACCCTACTATAATTCGTCATGCTTTATTACTTCCTGAATTTCAATTTGAACTGGCATGACAGGTAAGTGAAAAATAGAATATGAAAGGCAATCAGTACAAATAGGTGTGGAACAAGAAACACACAAAGAATGATACCGCTGGAGTGAAAGGGTTAGTAATATTAAATTACTTTCCTGGAAGGATAACCTTCGGTGAACGAAAGGTGGAAGACGGCTCTCTTTCTTATGGCGTCTGCGGTGAGGGAGGTCGTGTGCTGCTATCATAGAACATATGTCCATTCTGATCTTTCGTTTAAATGTGTTTCTCTCGTTAATTCTTAACTGTTCTCGACATAATGTTTAATTTTTCTGTCTGACAGAGAATGCTTCATACGTAATTCACTTTGTGTGCGAAGGTTTCATATTTCTGATAATTGACTAATCTAATTTTAATTAGTACCGCATCTTGATGTTCAGAATTGTAGAATGCGCAATTTTAAGACCGAGTAAATGGCATTGTTGTTTTCAATTAGGCGTTGATGCATATATGTGGCTTATGGGATACTTAATTAAGTAATTGTATACTTGTTAACGTGAAGAACTCTGGTAAATATTACTAATCAATAACATTGGTACTGTTTTAATCATGAAACCATCTATATTTATTTTCGTTCAACAGGAATAATGTTAGTCGAACGACATGAACAAAGGGTACACATTAATTTTTCTTGATTTGTTATATCATACTTTAAACAATTGCATTTCATCTCATAAAGGCTTCTTTAGCCAGACTCAATTATAATTGTATTTATATATTACATCAACAATTAAAACAGGGAAATTAATAATAATTCATAAAACAAAAAGTTATTTGATTATCAATAATTAAAGATGAGATGAAAAAAAATACAAATGCGTAATTTATTTAAGGTACTTTTGTAAAATGTGCTATTATGCACCTAGCACATGATTTATTACGATGTTAGAATGTAATATACGCGTAAAATAATTTTCAGTATAAATACTCGAAGTACACACGAGTACGCAATCATAAGTGCATATATATATATATATATATATATACTGAACAGGCAAAAAATGTGGTATCACTTTAGAGCATGCAATTTACAAGTCAAACAATTGCAAAGTTGTTAGACTACAGAAGGAATTAAGAAATATTGCATAAAGATTCTCAAATAACTTTGCACATGGTACGTAGGTGATAGACCAAACATTTTCATATAAGTCGACTATGCCCTCTCAGAAAGGAAGAATTAAGGAATATCCTCAATAGAAGATATTAGGAAATATATATAACTATAGTTTCTTAACACTCAGCGACTGAGCAATGGGTCACTGATAAAGATGAATTAAATCTCCAAATGGAAATGTTGTTGTAAAGAATTTAGATCGCAATTATGTTTACTAACATGCACATATTGTGAATGCCATTTATTCTTTTACAGCTGGACTGGAGATACGTCAAAAACCTTTGCTAACCCTGTTTACATGAACACGTAAATATCATGCGTTGCTCTGTAAGACCATAAAGGAAATAAGAAGCTTTAGATTCTCTTGAATGCATTAACGATGAATTTAGCAATTTGAAAAGCAGGAAATGGTCTTATATTTCCATGGCATGTCGTATTAGTTCTGCGGTTCAAAATTCCAGAAGAATTCAGAAGGGTATCGTTTTACAATATCTTACAGCCTGTTGGTTAAAGTTGATATATTAACTATAGATCCTTTGCTATTGGTTATTGTTTCGGCAATAGAAAAGTAACAGTTTGAATATGCAAAAACACAGTATAATTAATAGTATTGTACGGATTTAATATCAATATTTTATACGAATTTTAGGATACTATAGTAGCACTTAAAACTCTTTCAAGTAAATTTTTAATACGTTTCCTGTTATACGATATGATAGAGTTTGGCATGACTATTATTATTATTATTAGAATTTGGCATGGCTAAGAACATTCCAATAGTTTCTGTTTTATATACGGCTATACTTCATGTCCTATCAAGCAGACATACTATTGTCCTGTTGTTATTTTTAAAATTGATTTCCAATAACCAATTCATATGTTGTGGTAACGATGACCAAGAATATCACAGCAGAGAAGAAGACGGGACACGGTGTGTCCGGCTATGATCGACCAGTCCGAATCGTGCGCGGAAGGCAACACTGCAGGTCCGACACTGGTGACCTGCAATCATTCCCTTGTCCAATGAATTTGAAGTCCCAGCAATATTATGAAAGTACCGTATAAACTGGTTAAGTATTAAAAGAAAATTATTCGTAAGTTTGTTGCTTCTGTTCTTCTAGAAATAATATGCTTTTGACAATAGTTGCGTTCGGTAACCGAAGGATATTTAAAATAAGATTTGTATTTAGCGTGTTTTAAATATCATTCATGCCGTAGGTAGAAAATGTATTTCAAACCATTCGAAAATTTGACACGACATTTGCAGTGATTTCTATAATCTTTTCAGGAATTAAGAATATCTGCTGGCGATCCTTCGGGAACATTTGAGAAGCTTCTCTCGCTTTCTTAATATAAATATATAATTGTCCTTCAAATTTGATATTATCAATTCCTTTCTTGTTTCCTGGGCTTTGTTATTGTGTATATGATTATATATGAGTGCAAGTATGTGTTTTGAGCGTATTTTCTGATTCTGTGTGAATGTGGCTGAGTGTGTGTTTATATGGATGTGTGTGTATGTGTATGGCTGCATGCATGTGTAACATTAAAGCATATAGATTTATATACAAGTACTTACACACAGACACAGATGTATGTGCAGTCGGGTGTGTGTGTGTTTGCGTGTGAGTGTGCCTGTGTGTACGTATGTGCATCTGTGAATGTTTGTATATCTGTATGTGCGTGTGTGTGCGAGTATACATGCCTGAAGCTGTAGGCATCTCTCAAATGATTCTGCATACGATTAAAATGTTTACTTACCTATCTCTCCACGGACGCGAACATGCATATATATATATATATATATATATATATATATATATATATATA
>NC_068995.1:55160305-55163018 GCF_001194135.2 Octopus bimaculoides | reverse complement strand
TATATATATATATATATATATGTATATATATATATACAAGGTTTTTCACATTTCCAGTGTTTTACATATGTGTATATATGAAAATGCATTTCTATGCCTGTACACACACACACCGCACACAACGCGCACACTCACACGCACTTATATATTATCTAATAAGCACATATATATGTTTTTATGTGCCATTCTTAGTTCAGGCGATGAAAGCATGCCTGACAGTTTCTTTTTTTTTTTGTAACGCGCCTGGTGTCTTAACAAAATCTTCAGGAACTACCCAAATCCTATGACATGGCAAAATCGGACGATACGATGAGAGAACAAGCTAGAGAAGGCGAAAACGTAGTAGATATAAAAGGTGGGAGGTTGAAAAACCTAACCATTCACACTTTTTATATAAATCATTCTCGCCTTCTCTCGGTTTTACTCTCATACTTTCGTCCAATTTATAGCTTGCTATTCCACATGCGTAGCGCCTGATGGTCGTGGTTTGAAACTAGACGTGTTAAGAAATACTGCCTGCCTTGTGTTCATCGCATGAATGTAATAGTCGGGTATATAATATATGCTTTTGTTAAAAAAAGATTTTTTCACTCTACCTGGAGTACTTATTTGGCTCATGTCAAAATTATAAGGCACTAAAAGAGAATGACTCTCCCCAGACATAACAGTATATATATGAGAAAGAGACAAAATGAAAAAGAGGTAAGATGAAAAAGCATCTGTGTTTTTCATCTTATCTCGTTCTCTCTCTCTATCTCTCTCTCTCTCTCTCTTTCTCTCTCTCTCTCCCGCTCTCTCTCTGTATATATATATATATATATATACATACACCCATATATAATGAGATTAATGAGATATAAATAGATAGATACATGAGTAAGAAGGGGAGATAAATTAATCCGTTGCCGCTCGTACGGATATATGTATTGTTAGCCTACGCTATCCTTTTATTCTCTTTCTTCCACCTACGTAGCCGCAAGGAAGCTCAATCACATCTCCATTCAATTTCTTTTCTCTCTCTCTCCTTTCTCCCTCTCCTCTCAGTTTACGCGTCCGCGGCAAACACACGCACGCACACACACACACACACACACACACACACACACACACGCACACATCTTTGTTTCCCTGCTTATACATTTGCGCATATACCTCTGTGTACTCGACCTTGGGAATCTCTCAGTAGTTCTTGTTAGCAATTTATGAATCTATATGTCTTTCTATATTTGTGCCGGAATTAAAAAGATAAACGTGTAGTCATCTTTTATCACATTTATTCGTTAAATTTATATACGAATATAACATATAAAAGAGAAATGCCAATTCACGCAAAACATGTATAGCAGGACATCAGGAAGTGTTCGAAATGAGTAAATGATGAAGTCAAAAGGTAGTCTATAGTAAAGATGACATATACCTTGGTGTGTAAAGCAATAGCGTCACAAGTAAAAACCTTGGAACTGAACAGACGTGTAGAATGGTTGTATGATTCCTGCAAATCAGTGAATAGTGTCTGTACCACCAAGGTTTTCTGGCCTTTCCCACGCATTTAGGTTCTCCATCACACTATTTTCTGACATTAAGGCCAAGACAAACCGTTAAGAAGCACGACCTTACCGACCAATGTTTTCCACTATTACAATTTTTTTTCTTCTTTCCAAACCATCATCACTACCAATGTAAGGTCATAATGAATTTCCTCTCTATAGCTTCATCTTTAGGTTTAGAAATTTAATATAACTCTCTCCCCTGCATTAATTGCTTCACTGCGTCTAAAACTATTATCTTTCGACGATGGTCATGTGTCGTATAATACAGCATCAAAGAAATAATTAAAAATGTGGCCGCACACTTTACTAAACATTTATGGGTGATTTTATCGACTAATTAAAGTACACAGGCCAAATTACAATAAATAATAATAATAATAATAATAATAATAATAATAATAATAATAATAATAATAATAATAATAATAATAATAATAATGATAATAATACTAATAATAATAATAATAATAATAATAATAATAATAATAATAATAATAATAATAATAAAAATTGATATTGCATCCATTAACAGTCTCCGTGCTTATTCAAATTTTACTACTGTTCTTTACATTGTTTAATGATCACTATTTGGGACAACATAGAGGAAATCAAAAACAAACACTGTATATTCTGTGGATGATACGCAATTAGAGAATATATAGCTGCAACCAACCTTTATAAAGAAAAAGTATTTAACTAATTAATTTACTTACAGTAACAACACCAGGGCTCCTTTAGGTAGAAAAGTTCCGGAACATGAGTTTACGCTGTGCAATTGTTAAACTGTTCATACACAACCTGACCACGCAATTGTATAGATTCATGAAAACTGTAATACATCTGTCTTTCACAATAAATTTTATTATCAATACGGCAAATACACAAACAAAACCTACGATAAAAGGATAAACTTTTGCATAGTAAATGACTCACCCGCAGTAGCCACTGTTGAACGTGAGCAATGAAGACACTCAACAAACGGAAAATGATGTCTCTTAAGAAGCGACAAGCAAATGGTCTTGTTCTCAGTTTGAAAAAAAAAGGCGAAATATATTAATTTTCGACCAGGAAGCCTTGGATGTTTATATATCATAAGACTTGTGGTTTACGTTGAAACATTATATATACTTACATATATATATATATATATATATATATATATA
>NC_068995.1:55159495-55160295 GCF_001194135.2 Octopus bimaculoides | reverse complement strand
ATGTCTCTTAAGAAGCGACAAGCAAATGGTCTTGTTCTCAGTTTGAAAAAAAAAGGCGAAATATATTAATTTTCGACCAGGAAGCCTTGGATGTTTATATATCATAAGACTTGTGGTTTACGTTGAAACATTATATATATATATATATATATTTATATATATATACATATATATATGTGTGTGTGTGAGTCTGTGTGCACTCGATTGCCCATAAACATACATACGATGCACACATACGAATATACACAGGTATTATAAATTCTACTTTCGTTTGTCAACCAGCTTGTACCAGTCAGCTTTGATAAAAGTTATAAACTTTATGTATCATTTTGTCTACACTAAATTTATTCGAATATTCAATATTCTAATGTGAAAAAATGTTTTACCAAATACAAAAATTAATATATACGATAGAGTGTCTAAAATATAAGCAAATGTGCTAAATTATTATAATTTGACAATGTATTTAACGGCTTATATATAGTTGTTTAAATCCTTGCAGGAGTATTGTAACGAATGCTTTCTCTTGTGAAACGTCTGTGTGATTATTAGTTCATGAATAAGTATAATTCCATTCCGAATTCGTATATTTACACTTGTATGAATATTTATCAATTTATATACACATACATTAACATGCACAATTGAACTCACACATACATAGACGTACACTGACGCAGACACACACAACCACGCACGCATGCACACACACACACACACACACACATATTCAGAGATGTGTAATTACGTGTATAAACGGATATATATATGTATATATATATATATATATATATAGTATA
>NC_068995.1:55156655-55158904 GCF_001194135.2 Octopus bimaculoides | reverse complement strand
TATATATATATATATATATATATATATATGTATATATATGTATGTATATTTAATTAGGCGAATATTTACTACGTATGGAGTACTATTCAAAATGTCTGGCACTGTTATGTTTACTGTTTATACAATTCATGCGATATTCAGTGATATCACGTTTCTTGTCACGCAGTTATATAACATGTAAGATGCTGCAAATATTCCAGCCATTCAATTCATGAGAAAAAAAGAAATTGATTCTGAATCAGCAAGATGGATCTCTAAATGATGTGGGAAGTTGTGATAGGTTATTTCCCATACAATGATTGCAAAGAAGAGAGGAAGTAAAGGAAGAATTTGAAATTGTTATACGAATACTGAAGTATTGTGAAATATAGTTAATGTGAAAAAATATGTAATGACAGTTTAGTGTTCAACAGATCTGTTTCAAATATGTTTTATACATACATGTTTATACACACACATACCCACACACTTACCCACTCATACACAGTTATACACACATTCACACGCACATTTATGCAGACATATTCACACAAACAGCTATTGTACTGAATTTACGTAATTTGTTATTGTTATATACATTTTTGCATTTTGGTTGAGTTAATGCTTTGCAACTCAAAGTGTCATCTGTGGGTACACAATGTCTCCAGGTAAGTTTTGACTGAAAACATGATACATTTGGCACATCTGTGTAGTATACCTACACGATGGCGCAAGGGTGATGCACGATGGCAAAAGAGTGATGAGTAAAGGGAAAAAGAAACGAAAGTAAAAGAAGATACGGCAAGAGAGAAAAGAAAAGGACAAATGAAAAAATAGAAAAGGGAAGCAAGAGGAGAAGAAAGAGGGAGGAAGAGAAGGAAGAAGAAGAAGAAGAAGAAGAAGAAGAAGAAGAAGAAGAAGAAGAAGAAGAAGAAGAAGAAGAAGGAGGACAGCAACAGCAACAGAAATAATGGAATGATGTGTTTTGATAGTGTCCAATGAGGTAGACTTGGCTGTTGTTAGAATGGTAAAAAACTTCAATGAGAAAATTAATGGAAAAAATGGCAAGTACGCAAATGAATGAACTTAGACGAGTGGAGAAAGGACTAAAGTTGTAAGGGTTGCATTTAAAAGTAGAAATAGATAAATGAATATAAAGATTATGACATGACAAGTAAAGTAAATAGAAAGAGAAATCTTAGCAGTCCTTCTGCTGATCTAGAGGAATGGGAATAGTAAATAATTCAAAAGTAACTGAGAAATGTCAGGCAATTGTAGTTATAGTGACTGACAAAATCACACAAAATTAAAAGTAAATCGAGGAATCACAAATTAGAGAATTGAGAAGAATATAAAATATTTTGAGTGAAACATAAAAAAAAAATCTAGAAGAAAGAAAGCTGAAAAAAAAAATTCAAAGAGAACTATTGAAAAAATTACTGAAAAATGTCGAAAAATATTTTTAAAAAGTTTTAAATGCAATGCAAATTCATAAAATTATAAATATTAGATACCTTGTAAGAAATGTAATTATGAGTAAAAGGGTAAAAATAAAATGATATTAAAGAAAAAAAAAACATAAAAATAAGAAATTAAAAACTTAAAAAACGAGATTGTAGTCCGAGTAACTGTTAAGGGAAATGAGTAAATAAATGATCATGGGAATGATGATATTGAAGAGGATAGACTAACGTGTATTTGACACCAATGACTTTGCAACTCATTTCAACAGCTGAATGAACATAACACGCAACCTGATACGGAAAACGAAATCAGTGTCTCATGATTGTGAGCTCAGCGCTCTAAACACTGAGTCATGCGCCTTCCTCAAATTTCTGAGAATAACATCGTTAAACATAGCAATCTGCAAGTATGCACTGCTAGTTCAACCAGCCCTTTTCATACCCATTTTCCTTTATTTTAATGAAAGCTAAAAAAATATATGGTTAATACTAGTAATATGAATAGATAAATTCTAACTTTAATGCTGAAACCTTTGTCAATGAATGCTGGAAATAAAAACAAACAAAATTTCAATTTCAAATTCAGTAGCAGATACACTGTAGTTGTACGTATTTATGTATACATTTACTTTATAATTATACTGCCAAATAAACGAACATATGTTTATATGCTTAAGTTTTCCCACTCTATATGTCGGTCTCCCCTTCTCTGCTCCCTGGACACGCATACACAAAAATACTCGCATATGTATGTATATATATGTGTGTGTTTATGTATTTATATATGCATATATATATATATATATA
>NC_068995.1:55152739-55156375 GCF_001194135.2 Octopus bimaculoides | reverse complement strand
ATATATATATATATATATATATATATATATATATATAAATTATTCATAGACAATATCTACTTGATAAGGATATATGTCAAATTCAAAAGCCGTTCATACTATTTTTCTAAATGTAACATTTAACTCGAGCCAGTGTGTCTGACGCCAGTTCATGTTCCTTATATAAATTTCTTGCTGATTCGGTTATATCACTCCATAATTCAATTGTTAAAATTTTATTTGGCTTCATAGCATCAATGGGTGGACGGAAAACACACAGTGACACTTACTCTTACGAAACGAGGACACTTAGAGAAAGGACTTTAGAAATAAAAATTGATGTTTAGTAGGATATTTAAGTACCCCTGGGAAGAATTATTGCTTTATATGTCTATGAAACGATGTTCTTATTTTTTATGTAGTATAGAGCTGTTTATTTTATTGTCTCTTATTTTCGAAAATGTACCCAATGTGAGTAAAATCAGCAATATATGTCATAATGTTTACATATAATCGATCTACAAGGTATACAATATTAATTGAATTATTTTAAGTGGGTTTTGAGGCGTGTGTTGTCGCTACTATACGCACATTTTTGTTGGCTGAAGATCGATTTTATCTACTATATTTATAGACGTCGAAAACCTATTTATTTTTTAATTTTTTGTTTTCGATAATTAGCAACAAACATTTGCAAAGTTCCTGTTATTGGAACATTCCCATTATATTTTTTGTTCCTAAATAAGTACAGCTTTCAATTTAGTAATATAAGGCTTTCAATTTAATAATGTCAAAGTTATTGTTCTAAACAGTTTCTCTGTGGTGCACTGTCCGCTCTAAAACGATTTGCCGACAATTTGATGAGACATTGATTTAAATTCGTAAAGCCTATAACAATTAATAAATTTTCCAGTAACATTAACCATCCACCCTCCACCACACACACGTATATATTTCGTGGAAAAAGGAATTTAAATGCCCTTCCCTATCATGTCAATGCCCACTTGGTATTTGAGACAATAGTCGAAGTCTATGAAGTAGTTCTCAGAAGTAAAGGGACCTCGTCATCGATACAATCAATATCAGATTTCGTATTCAAGATGAGGTGACATTAGGTGACACTGACGCGTTTGTTGACGAGGCATAATTAATTCCACTACTTGTGTTATCCTATATAATCTAACTTGATTTTAAATGTCAGGCAATGTACGTTATACAACAAATAATTCCATTTTCCGCTGGGTTATGCACGGTATTGACCACATGAAGCAGAACTATGATCAAAACGAACCAGCGTTGAATTTACGATCTTTATAGAACATGGACTATTGAACTATTATTTCAAACAACGCAAGACACAAATGGAAAACAAAAGAAACAACACAAAGGACGACCTGCCATCAGTCGGTGGCTGTTTTTTCTAGTCTCGTATTTCGAGCATTTAACAACAAAACTGATGAAGGGTTGTCCTTTATGTTGTTTCCCCCCCCCCATTTGTGTCTTTCGTTGTTCGAAAGAATTGTTCATGTTCCATGTACTCCTGCTTCGTATTTTTTGTTGTACACGTTTCATGACATTCTGTGCCCACGTATGCTTATATAAACACGTATAGATTTAGGTATGTACATATACAAGCGTAGGAGTGGCTGTGAGGCAAGTACATTGCTGACGAACCACATTGGTTCCGGGATCAGTCCCACTACGTGGCACCCTGGGCAAGTGTCATCTACTATAGCCTCAGGCCGACCAAAGACTTGTGAATGGATTTGGTAGACAGAAACTGAAAGAAGCGCGTCGTATATATGTATATATATGTATGTGTGTGTACATGCTTGTGTGCCTGTTTCTGTCCCCCCACCATCGGTTGACAACCGATGCTGGTGTGTTTACTTACTCATAACTTAGCGGTTCGGCATAAGAGACCGATAGAATAAGTACTAGGCTTCCAGAGAACAAGACCTGGGGTTGATTTGCTCGACTAAAGGCGCAATATATATATTCCCAGACCAGGCGTTGTGAGTGTTTATTGAGTGAAAACACCTAAAGCTCCACGAGGCTCCGGCAGGGGATGGTGGCGAATCCTGCTGTACTCTTTCACCACAACTTTCTCTTACTTCCTGTTTCTTCAAAGGGGCAGCCTTGTCACACTGAGTCATGCTGAATATCCCCGAGAACTACGTTAAGGGTACACGTGTCTGTGGAGTGCTCAGCCACTTGCACGTTAATTTCACGAGCAGGCTGTTCCGTTGATCGGATCAACTGGAACCCTCGACGTCGTAAGCGCCAGAGTGCCACCCCCACCCCTAGTAATCTTTATTATCAGAAGTGATTGAATAATATATTTAGTAATATTGTTGCCGTTATAATTCATACTTTCAGACCACTTGAATGTAAATAATGATATTTCCAACTATCACTGACTGTTATGTTTGTGGCATTACAAGATCTCTAATCTCTGCTGTCGAACCTTATGCTCAATTATATAACTCTGTTTATTAATATATTTTTAAACGTTCATATTATAAAGTGCAGATAAATCACAGACATCTTCACGTTTAAATTAGGAAAATATAAACATGGCAATATAATTTGAAATATTGGTAATTCATTGAGATAACTCAGTCCAGTCAATTAGAATATAAGTTAAGATATATTTAGAAAACTATAAATTAACAGTAGAGTGTACTAAAATACACTATAAATATAGTGATTCTGCCTTTAATAAGAGAGTTCAATATTTTTGCAGTACAGATGTTTGCAAATTTCAAAAATTGCATACACTTTCGAGTTGCTATGGTATGAATAATATGGTGCATTTCAACAACTGTCATGATTAGCTAAATATGTGTAAACAGAGGCAAAAGTAATTTGTACAAAAATGGCTATAAGATTTTGAAAAAAAGATTAGTAGTTTATTTCAATATAATACCCCCTGCAATTTCCGTCCGTATACTGAAAGATTTATGCAATATAAATGCAACAGCATCATTGTCAGTAGATATTGTAGCAAAATGATATACGTTTGTTTATTAATATAGTTACAATCCATTCCACTAAATCTTTCGCAGTGAAATGACTGAAACACATAAATGAATATATACGTACGTAAATGGTGTGGTGGGGAAGGAGAATTAAGTAGATCAGAAATAAAGAAAGGCGTTTTTAGAATTAATTGGTTAATCACAAAAGTAGCTGCCAACAAGTCTACTTACCGATGCGGTCACAAACATAAATGTTTAGTTCACACACATAGTGCACATACATATACTTTCAGAAATAGACACACACATATGCACTCATATGCACACACGTACGCATACACACACACACACACACACACACACACACACACACATATATATATATATATATATATATATATATATATATATATACGCACAAACACAAATACACACAACACATATTTACATTCACATACACAGGCACATACATACACAGGCACATACACACACACACACACACGCACACACACACTTAGATACATATATGTGTATATGGGGATATATCTCTCAACCTACCGGTCTGTCTGATTGTGTGTATGTCTGTTTGTCTATGTGTGTATGTGTGTATGCGTATACGCAAATATATGTCTAACTTAATAGCACCACCTGATATATATGGTATATATATATATAT
>NC_068995.1:55151865-55152647 GCF_001194135.2 Octopus bimaculoides | reverse complement strand
AAAGCACTGCTAGTCAGTACCCTCTCTCACTATATATTTAATATCTATATCTATATCTATCTATCTATCTATCTATCTATCTATCTATCTATCTATCTATCTAACTAATACACTTTTTCATTATTAATCTGTTGGTATAGGGGATGTCTGAATTACATGTTTTCGAAGATAATTTACAAAATAGACATGATGCCTCAAAATTTCTCACCAAATTAATACGGTATACTAACCGATGGAAATATATAATTTTGATTTTTAAATTTTAACTACTTACAATTTACATGCATAGAGAGTGATTATCCTTCGTGGAGGTTTTCAGATCTATTAGTGAAATTGTTGATTTGTTTCTGTTGTATTCTGATATTACTGATAATCATTGCCTTATATTGTAAATAAATCTCCGCAATGATAAGCAAATTTATTTAAATCGAACATAACTTTCTATGCTACCTATGTATAACTTGCTTTAGTAAAATTTGGTTCTATGTTTTGGGTTGTGTTTTATTGATCAATTGATGATATGGCCTGCCAGGAAAGGTAAGAATTTATAGGAATCTTTGTAGAAGAATATACTGTGGGTCCCACAATTAACTACTTTGCATCGAACAAACAGTTTTTTGTAAGATCCATTATTTTTCTGAAGATCTCGTAGTCATAAATCATTTTTGATGGCATTTCAACATGTTCTCTTCATGTTACACTTGACATTAATTATAATTTATAAACACACACACACACATATATATAATTTTGATTCTGCTTGACTGACCTTCTTCCTTTCT
>NC_068995.1:55141923-55151576 GCF_001194135.2 Octopus bimaculoides | reverse complement strand
TATATATATATATATATATATAT
Organism: Octopus bimaculoides; assembly: GCF_001194135.2. Lineage (NCBI taxonomy): Eukaryota > Metazoa > Mollusca > Cephalopoda > Octopoda > Octopodidae > Octopus > Octopus bimaculoides. The sequence goes on along the minus strand of NC_068995.1, from coordinate 55,151,553 downwards.
ATATATATATGCATTCACACACATGGGAATAACCAAACAGATATATGCACAGATGCCTTTATGCATCCGTAGTTATGTCGATTATTTCATATATTTAACATGCAAATAGTTCATCTATATAATATTAAAAGACTGTGATTACTTGATTGCGTGCTTTGTTGCTTGCGTGCTTGTCTGTAATTTAATACAACCAAACCGGTGCATAATGGGAAAATACTCTGAATTTAAGAACCCCTGAAATATGAATACAGACTGAATAAAACAAGTTTCGCGTAAATAGGATCGCATATTCCCGAGATACGCGTTTTTTGGGGGTGGGTGGGGTTCTTTCCATAAATATAAGCAGTGAAACCTGGATTTATTTCTCTTCACCGTGAACATCTGGATAATTTTCTTGGCGTTCTTCCTTGCTTGCAAGCTTGTCTGTAAATTAATGCAGTCAAACCAGTGCATAATGGGAAATACTCTGAAAGTAAAGTACCCCTAAAATAGGGTTGCAAACACAATACGACGTGTTTCGCGTAAATCGGACCATGGGTTCCCGAGATACGTGGTTTGTCGGGTACCTTGAATTATTGATGACCTAACGGGTTACGGGTAATCTCTGACGAAAGTATCATTAATTTTCCAGGTCGTTCAATTTGTCTCAACCGATCAATGGGCCAATTGAGTTAACCTATCAATACCAGCCTTATAATGACAACTTTAAACAGCTGTAAGTCAAATTTACTACAATAACGAAAAATATGTAATGACTATTATTTATGCCTTGTCCTCTATAACTCCAGTATAACTGGAAGACAACCATGATTTTAAAATATACACTGTTGGTGAACCTCTGACACTGTCACAAGAACACGTGGAATTCTGTTCTATTGTAAACAATATTGTTAGCCTGATATACTATCAGAAAGCTTATCAAGCATTTTTCTCAGCTTGATAATCCCTCACTTATAATTCTCTCTTTCTCTCTCTCTCTCTCTCTCTGTCTCTCTGTCTCACTCTCTGTATCTCTGCCTTTCTCTCTCTCTCTCTCTCTCTCTCTCTCATAAAATATATATATATATTTGGTTACGACAAATTTTAATCCTTTCATATACACATTCACACATAATCCCAAACGTACTCAAGTGTATTTATGTGGCATCATTTTATATGTGTGGCTCAAATATCCTATCGCAATAGGGAGAGAATTTTCGTTTGCTGTAAACGACAGGAGCGTCTATCATAATTGATAGATATAACTATATGCACACATGGGCGCACACGCAAACACGCACACACGCATGCACTCGCGCACATATACACACATGTACACACTCATAATATTCCCAGTGATGTATATCGTTACGTGTTATCTGGATTGGAACTGTCAGTTCTGCGTTCCTTTTACAAAATGTCACAACATGTTTGGAGAGTTCTCGTTCTGATGGTTAATAATGCATTTCTACTTCTTGAACGCATGTATTTCGCACTCACCTATGAAAACTACAAATCATTTGTTACGTATACTTTTACTAAATCGAAAGTACTTTCACACACAATGCATACCGTCAAGCATATGCACAGTAGTACTCGGTTTTTAGTTTCACATTATAGGGATAATGATGCAATATATAACTCAAGCACCACTGTCGGCAGTTTGACCTAAATTATAATCGCAGTTATGGTAGACAGTTTAATGGTGCTTTGAAGCATGTAAAATGTTATGGATATAAATATGAATATATCGACGGCAGTGAGGACATCTTGTAGGCAGCATTTTAGTCATATTTCAATGACAAATGAAACGATACAATTGAAATATATAGCCTCAGTAACAGAAATCTGTCACCGCATTTAATTCTGTTTTAAACGCTTGATATTCTCTACAAGCTTAACTGAACATAGTGGGGATTCGGTTAATAGTATAATTGAAGTGAATGTTGTATTTAAAACAACATATACAATATTTTGAAGATTATTTAAAAAGCATTTAGAAGTCATGCTCTGAGCTGTATTTGTAAAATAATGATGCGTTTACAAAATCCTTAAATAGGAAATAAATCTTTACAAAGTATTATCTTTGCAGATTGCTACATACATATTAATATTTTAAGTAAGGGTCCTGTAATATATAAATATAATCGAGTCTCATAAAGTTAAAACGATGCTGAACTGGAGTGGTTGATGGTTAAATATTCTTCAGGAATTTGTCCTTGTTAATCGATTAAAAGCAAGAAGGGAATAGTAATATATGATTGCGGAGTGTTCAATAAATTATTTTGCTTTGACAATAAATGATGGATGACGACAGTAAAGAAAATATTTTTGCAAAGAATATATTGCTGAAATAACTCATTAAACAAATCCTTACGGGCAATTATCGGAAAGCAGGAACTTTTAAGTGGAATTTAACGACCATAAACGATACATTCCGAAGTAAAATGAAAATTCAGAATAATTGCATTGTAATAACAGATAGAAATTGTCTTTGTTCCTGGAGTGTAATGACCATTAAGTTGGTGTTTCTAATTAAATTTATATTATTAATGTTTTACATGTATTTTTTTTCATATTATATCCTACTCTGTTTCAACGAACAATAATTAATCAAAGCGAAAATTTAGCTATAAACGCAGTAACGATAACAATATTTAATATAGAATAAATAGTAGCAAGCATTATAATATAATTAACTGAATATAATTATTCGAAATTCCCTAAAGATATTATAAAAATGTAGTTTGCAAAATGCTTCCAAACACGCATACATATACATAATAAACAGCATATATGGATAATATCAATGTTAAGCACCTCATGTGTATTGATATTTTGATATTGGTTAGCTGCAGGTCAACCCTGATCACAAGGAACAAAGATCAAATAAATTCCACCTTTTTTAATAAAGTGTAACTCGGTTTACATTATCCAATGTATATTTTCTATTTTACGACAGGAGTGCATAAGGTGAAGAAAAAAGTAAAATTTTAATTAATTGCAACACACGCTCATACGCACATATGTATGTATGTATGTATGTATGTATGTATGTATGTATGTATGTATGTATGTATGTATGTGTGTATGTATGTATTTATCTTAGCTTTCTTTCTTCTTTAAGTATGTTAAAGTACACTTATCAATTTATCTATCATGCAAATTGTATCTTTGGTGAAGTCAACACCCAACAGTTACTCCTTTCTCTGGTGCTATTTAGTTTTGTATTGATCAGGTTTATTCCAAAAGATCGTTTAATATTTAAGTCTCCTATGGTCGTAAGAGGTCGGGTCCACTCTCTGATGCATGTCTCACATTATTTACCTTCTTGAAGCGAAGTACACAGACATGCACACACAGGCACACTTACACACTGACAAACACACACACAAAATCACTCACACACACACAGACACGTTGTTGTAACTTGGGAGTGTGGAAAAGCACATACAGTCGACAAGCTGGCTGAATCGTTAGCACACCGGGCGAAATGCGCAGCGGTATTTCGTCTGCCGTTACGTTTTGAATTCAAATTCCACCGAGGTTGACTTTGTCTTTCATCCTTTCGCGGTCGATTAAATAAGTACCAGTCATGCACTGGGGTCAATGTAATCGACTTAATCCCTTTGTTTGTCCCCTCTGTGTTTATCCCCCGGTGGGCAATAAAGAAATATACATAGAGGTCTTCATTTCTTTTTACTGTTAGTTAAGTAGTTCCTATATACTAGTTGACTAGTCAAAGTTTAGATCAGTCATTCAGTCAGTCTTTTCATCACTATTCTCATTCGTCTCCTTTATATCTGAAGAATTTTATAAATTTCTTTATTTACTCTTGCATGTGTACAGTTCTTCTGCATGCATATACATCCTTACACTCCACTGTGGTGGTGCCATATTTACGTATTTTTTCTGTAAAATCTTGGTTGATTTATATGTATGGAATCCTGTCTCTCTATGAATGTTGCGTTATGTGGGTGTTCGATACAATTGTATTTCTATGTTATACAGTATGGCCTCATGTTTGTTACTAGCAGGCCAACAGAGTACGAATGTAGGTATTCCATCTCTGTATTCTTTTCAGGGCCTCCGCAGCTTGGCTGCGTGCGGTTTACCATATGTAAGATATTATGGGGTTCCTACATCTGCCTTCAATACATTTTATCAGATATTTCATATTTATAGTTTTGCAGTTAAACCTGGGACTCACACTTTATGTTATACAATTACTATTAGAAGCGAATCCGTTTATCGAAAGTACATGGCAACATTTATTGATTTTTCTTCGGAATATTTATTAATCTTATTTACCAAACCCTGAAGCGGGTGACCATATCTTCAGAATTTTGATAAAGATAGCTGACCTCTTGCCTCTCCAGTTTACAGTGATATCTGAACATACGGACATTTAGTGTAGTTTTTATGCTGGCACTCACCACCTCTATTACTACTACTACTACTACTACTACTACTACTACTGCTACTACTACTACTACTACTACTACTATCATCGTTGCTGCTATTGTTAGCATCATCAAATCAGCATTATCGTCGAATCATCACCATCATCATCATACTTGTGGATTAGGAAAATGGTTGTTCTGTTGTGAGTTCCAGTATGCCGAGGGTTAAATCCCTCCAGGACAGTAAAAAAAACTATAATAAAGTCTTCGAAGTAATGGAGTAGACTAAATCTCTTACCACAAAATTGTTGGCTTTGTATTTGCATAAGAAACCATTAAGTGTATTGAAATGGCAGAATTATCAGATCGTCGGAAAAATTACTTTGTGACATTCATTCTTACACTTTAATGTAATGCTCCGAGTTTAATTCCCGCTGAGGTGAACTTTGCCCTTTATCTAAACAGAAAAGGCATAGACAACATTTATGGAGTTTGTTAATTTGCATCACAAAATATTTTTTTATAGAACTATCACCGAGTTACCAGTAACATGTATTTTGAAAACTGAGATAAAGAAAGAAACGTTATATGCCGTATCAGTTTTATTTTGAACATATTGTTTTCACATTTTGGCTCAAGGCAGACAATTTGGAGAACGGGGTGTGCGGATTACATCAACTCCATTGCTTAATTGTTACTTACTTTATCGAGCCCGAAAGGATGAAAGTCGACCTCATCGAAATTTGAACTCAAAGCATGAGACGGTTAGAATACCGCTAAGTATTTCGCTTACAATGCTGACCGGTTTTGCCGGTTCACTGCCTGTGTTCTGTATAAATCAAAACCATTTTCTTTACGAGAATTAGGATCCAGCGTTACTGGCAAACGACTTCAGTCTCTATTCTTCCATTTTCTAGAGTTTGTACCCACTTCACTTTCCATTGATATTTCATTACCCCAACTAATACTTCGAAGGTATTTTTGAGCAGTAAATTTAATAAATATTGTCTTTTCTTTCTACAATTTCTTTTTCATTTGTTTAATCCTGATTTGTGTGTGGTTCTTGAAGTATGTATGTATCTGTCTATATATCTATATCTATCTCTCAGCGCGCGCGTGTGTGATTAGATGAATTTCTCAACGAATAGTATCTTATCAGTTTCCACATACTTATTTTGTTCAACTTACGAAATCTAATTATAAAGCACATACCTTTGCTGTATGGAATAGTATATGAATTTCCGAAGACGAAAATAAAACTTCTCACCCAAGCCAGGAAGCCAGTAATTGTTGAAATAATGCTTAGCATAATGCATTGAATGATAGAATGCAAACTGTTGTCCATCACTGTCTCCCAGCTCCTAACAGTAATATATGATAGTATTTTTTCAAGAAACCGTGATTATAATTCAGATGTTGTACCAAAGGTTTTGACGGCTTTCATTTGCGGTAATTTTTCTTGTCAGTAATCGTCCATGTTTTAATAGGGTTGTGTACCATTATGCAGGCTATTTTAATTCGATTTTTATTCCAAGAAACTAAAATACAAACTATTATGGACGTGACTAATTTGGGGACATAAGCCATCATTATTAACGGCTAATATTTTTCAAATGATGAATTGATTTATTCTGTTTGTGTAATTTTCATTTTTATAAAATTCTTTCTGCAATCAGTTGTCCATTGGCTTTTTTCGTTATCTTGTTTGTTAATTGGTGTATTTATTGTGTAAACTGAACCCCCATAACACTTTCTAGCTTTTAAAATGAATCTTGCATGTTTGTTGTGTGTTAGTGATCAATCTCCTAACAATTCCACTAGACTGATTAATTTCGATAAATTGCCCGTATAATCACAATACGGGAAAATTGTCTAGCTATAATTTAACGATTGCGTTGTGTTTCGTTAGATATTAAAAGCACCAGTGACGGCTGAAATGGAATGAATCAACAAAAAAAAATGGAAAAAATTAAAATGCTATTGCATGAATGAATTAATGTTTATTACACTTTGATACGAATATCACAAAAGATGCTTTGAATATCCGAATGCTATTTATAATTCAAATAGTCGTAAATGAAATGGAATCAAAACAAAGAAGTCAACAGATTAAAATTATTTACTCTCGTCAAAATGTTATCTTAATTTTTTTGTTTTGGAATCGATTATGGTTAGACATCTGTCTGCCCATTTCGTTTCTCTGATGTGCAGTGAAATTTGCATTTGCCATCATAGTTCATATATTCTGTGTTACGGCGAATTATTTTATCGAAACAAGGTCATCAGTCTGTTTACATAAACTCAGTGCCATAACTCGAAGGTAGTTGAGTGAAAATTCCATCTCAGATATCTACTCAATTCCGATTACAATTCCATTTTATTCACTGGCATTTAGGAATAATACAAAAATGGACCAAATAGTAAACATGTCTATTACGTCTATGGACGGGCACCAGTTTCGAATCTTAAGGTTTTCTACTCTTATATATATATATATGTATATATGTACATGCGTTTCGTTAGCGGGATTTTACTTTTTACTTTATTAAATACCTAAATTCCATAATAAGGCGATGGCATAGCATATTTATTAACTGTGATCCCTTTGGAGTTGATTACAGAGAACTAGCTAAGGGGGAAACCATCTGACATATTAGTTTGTGAACGATTTCAATGCCTGGTAATTACAGAAATGCAATTTATATTTCTGATCACTCAGTTCGTTTGAAGTACACAACTGTTTCGTAAATAGCAAAGCTTCCATTAACGTCGGAAACCACTATATTTATATCGTGGAAACTATTCTGTTTAGGAAATATTTGCATGTCATAAATTTCACCCTATCCACCGGAAGCATATGCAAATGATTTATCGTTTTACAGGCGCACTGTTGTGTTTTTATTTTTATTTTTGATCGCTATCAATTGTGTATAATATTTTGTTACCTAGTTACTTATTTAAGAACTTTGCCAATGTTATTACTAAATAATATTTTACTAATTCCAATGTCTGCTTGCAAATATATTGTTACTGCGTAGATCATAAAATTAAATATATGCTGTTCATAAGGAAATATTATAAGGTTCTAAGAATTCCATATTACAATGGTAGTATATAGAAAATTCAAGTAATAGATTAATATGTATTCAATTAAATATATTATAGTAACTTTTTAAAATAAAATTCAAAAGTTTAAATACGCTGATATATATATATATATACATATATATATATATATATATATATATATATATATATATATATATATATATATATATATTATATACGTGTGTGTGTTTGTCTGCGTATGTGTGTATGCATGCGTGTGCGTGTGTGTGCGTGTGTGTATGGGTGTGTGTGTGTGTGCGTGTGTGCGTACTGCTACAGGCATATATTGTTAACGCCTGTGAGAATATAATCGATAAAGAAAGATAAAGAGACTGTCACTGAGAGAGAAATAGAAGATAAGCAGATACAAAGGGGCCACGTTGAGAGCACAGAAATGTATCAATCGATTATTGCATGCAGCCATAGCAAAACTGCAATTTACATATTGATTGTCTAATCAAAGAAAAAAAAAACAACTAAACATTCAATTAAGACTAATTGGATTGCTTAATAGAACCATTTCTGATTAATCTACAATGTAAAAGGAAACTTATAATTCAAATAAAGAATAGCTAAATTTAAAAAAATAGATTAAAGAAACAACTACCGAGCAGAGAAATAAACTCATTTTCAATTATTATAAGTTGTAATATCTAGATATGCTCTGTGTTCGAGAATATGCATCCTGCCCTCGGTACAGAGGTAAATAAATAACCAAGCTCGCATTTCTAGTGTAATTCTAGTGTAATCTTCGTCATACAGTTTTAACCGACAAAGCTGCTTGAAAATACAAGAACGACCAATTTGTCTTATACGTATACAACAAATATCGGCCATGCTAACTTGTAAGTACGGAAAGAATTCTATGTTTATATATGGAAGATATAACTGAGATATAATCGTTTTACATTTGGAACACGAGGAAATTTAATAGAAAATGAATGCCCCGATATACAGTTCTATATTTAAGAGATGAGGAATTATGTACATTATTTATATTATTTACATTCGACGGATTTATGAAATTTCACAGTTTTTTTTTTTTTTTTTTTTTTTTTGTAATCGCTATAAGAGGGATAGAAAATTATCTCAAATTTCAATCAGTTGCATAAGCGTATTTCGATATATATATATATATCATAGAATATGTGCTTAACTTGTATATTTTCTTTAATTTCTTCTAGTTTTGGTTTCAGCAGAGTTATTCTCATTTCGATAATTTATATTAGTTATAACAGTTTCATAATTTTGAATTCAAACACACAATGCGAGAAGTATCTTAGACATTTGACTCTCAACCACAAATTAATGAAATATTTGTCAAAATTGTATTTATCAATGCTTTTTTTGCAGAGTGATTAAACGATAAATACTTATTGGTTTAATTAATTAAAATAGGTTGTTTTTGTTGAATTTAAAATTATGGTAAGAGCGTACAGCAATATTCATACATATTTTACTTTCATTCTCTTTCTAATTTTAATGTTAATTTCGATGTTCTAGCTGATTTGCGATATTTTCTACTTTTATTTATAAATCCCGATGTATTATTACGAGTGTTAGAAATGATATCATATTAGAAATGCATAGGAAACATTTCTTTAGACTTTTTAAAAAATTAGGACTAAGCACCGATATTTAGATTTTAAAGTTTAAACTGAGTCATTATGGAAGTCCTATCCCATAAATCTAAGTTTTAAACATACTGTTACAAACAACTTCATTTACTCTTAATACTTCATAAGCTTATACGCCTCCCTCTAACTACTCCGTTTATTGCCTTCACTTAAAGACGTAAAGTTCGTTTCCTTTGCGTGTTTGTTTCTAGCTTCAGTTTTGCTCGTTACATTGCTAAGAGTTTCCACTGAAACGTAAGTCTATTTTACATTTCTTGTTCTTTTAGTCGGCGTACAGTTACCTGTGCACTGCTTTTTACGTTAATTATTATTTGTTTTTGTCGCATGCCATTACGTTTATCCATTGCTCTTATCGTTCTGTTATTACATCACAACTTGTCCAGCTGTTTGCCAATTATCCTCTCTTGATATTTATGTTGTTTTACCTATATATACCCACTGATACAGAAATAGATAGATAGAGAGAGAGAGAGAGAGATAGAGAGAGAGAGAGAGATAGAGAG
>NC_068995.1:55141563-55141913 GCF_001194135.2 Octopus bimaculoides | reverse complement strand
AGAGAGAGAGAGAGAGAGAGAGAGAGAGAGAGAGAGAGAGACAGACAGATCGTAAACAATTGTTTGCCACGGGTAGTGTCGGCCTTTGTATGATGTAATCCTAAATTAATGATTAATGTGTTAATTCTTGATTGTTATTATTGATTAAACCACACATACACATAGACACACAAAGAACACACACAGACACAGACAGGCACACACATACACACAAACACAAATATGCATATGTGTGTGTGTGTCTCTCTCTCTCACTCTCTCACATTCTCTCTCTCTCTCACTCTCTCACTTTCTCTCTCTCTCTCACTCTCTCACTTTCTCTCTCTCTCTCTCTGTATATATTTATATAT
>NC_068995.1:55139200-55141405 GCF_001194135.2 Octopus bimaculoides | reverse complement strand
GAATTAACAGCCAAATATCTTGAATTTTATTTTAATTTCACATAAAGGAATATAAATCAAAAGAACAAAATTATGTGAGAAGTACGATATAAGGGTAAGATGGAGAGATTTTTCTTAATGCGAATTGAATGTGCTTCAGAATGTGGGATACAATAAAAAAAAAGAAGGGTGGGACAGATATTCCGTCCCGGAACATACTTCAACATTTGGCGGAGTTTTGATGGAGACCTCCATTTAATTAGTCATTACTTTTATTATTTTTTGATATTTTCAGAATATTTTTGTGAATTTGCGTTGATCTTTGTGATTTTCGTCACTGTTTACAATTATCTTTAACAAAAATTTTTGATGTATCATATACATTACTCTTAATACTTCACAGGCTTATACGCCTCCCTCTAACTACTCCGTTTATTGCCTTCAGTTCGTTTCCTTTGCGTGTTTGTTTCTAGCTTCAGTTTTACTCGTTACATTGCTAAGAGTTTCCACTGAAACGTAAGTCTATTTTACATTTCTTGTTCTTTTAGTCGGTGGACAGTTACCTGTGCACTGCTTTTTACGTTAATTATTATTTGTTTTTGTCGCATGCCATTACGTTTATCCACTGCTCTTATCGTTCTGCTATTACATCACAGCTTGTCCAGCTGTTTGCCGATTATCCTCTCTTGATATTTATGTTGTTTTACCTATGTATACTAGCCGATATATATATATATATATATATATATATATATGTGTAGAGAGAGACACATCTCGTAAACAATTGTTTGCGACGGGTTGTGTCGGCCTTTGTATGATGTAATCCTGAATTAATGATTAATGTGTTAATCTTGATTATTATTGATTACAATACACACACAAAGACAGACAGATGCTCACGCAACCACACACACAGATATGCCCACACACATGCACACACATACATGTACATACATACATACACACACACACACACACACACACATATATATATATATATGTGTGTGTGTGTGTGTGTGTATACACACATATGTATATATACACACATGCACACATACACACATATGCATGTAGATATATGTTTTAAAAGAGGAAGACAATATTGCACATACAGTCACAGAGAGTTACAATCTCTTTTCGATATCTATCTTTATATGCATTTATGTCTCTCTTTCTCTCTCTCTCTCTCTCTCTCTCGATATATATATATACAATTAGTTTGAAATATACACATTTGAATAAGCGGTTGTCACTAGAAAATTATTAACAAAATGTTACTGCATGAATAACTAACGAGGTAAAATGACCACATAAATTTAGATGTGTACACACCGGGGATGATGCAAGCGCACCTGTATGATGGCGGGTATATTATGTGCATATACGTGTGCGTATATAAACGCAAAAACGTGTATGTGTACGTGTGGATGTATTAAATTGAGTTTTTATGTAAATTTTCAATATCAAATTCAAATCCTTTCACAAGTAGAAACTGTGTATGTCTTACTATCTATATGACAACTTGTCCAGGGTTTTTGAAGTTATCTGACGAAATGGTGCTCATGTGGCTAAATATTTCATTATGTCAATAAATGTTATAATTTTATCATGGTGTTATGTTCAATATATATTCAATGTATGCTAAATGTATATCATTCCCCTTAATGTTCTGAAGAAACATATTAGATGAGCTATTTTTATTCAAAACTATCAACGTAGTTCACGCAAAAACTGAAGAATCTGAAATAAAAACGAAAGGACGTTACACGGAATAATGAAAACAACAATTGTGTTGCCGTAGTGTGCAAATCACCTTGGAATATTGTTTTTATCAAAATCGATTCACAGAAAACTGCTATTAGGCATTATTCTGGGTGTATACTTAAATTTATTATTTACAATAAATAATTTATAATAGAGAAAATGTTTTTTCGAAAAATACAAACACAAACACACACAGACACATATACATACATACGGCGGTCATTTTTTCTGTTTCTCTCTCTACCAAATCCACTCACAAGAATTTGGTGGGTTGGGTGGGTAGAGCTGCAGTAGAATAAAACACTTGAGCAGGATGCTACGCAGTAGGACTGAATCCGGAACAATTTGGTTGGGAAGCTATTTCTTACCACAAAGCCACGTTTAAACGATTTGTAAAGATTATTTTTAACAAAAGCTACTCATGCTAAAATCTATATATACATATATATATATATATATATA
>NC_068995.1:55135815-55138602 GCF_001194135.2 Octopus bimaculoides | reverse complement strand
TATATATATATATATATTGTATGTTGCATATTGCATGATCAAAGTGCTACTCATTGTTATGGAGGCCTTGAAAATATCCTTTTGGATAACAATCGGCAAATGCAAGGATCTACCTGTGCACCATGTCTAGCTCAACGAACCTTGTGCTTTAGGAACTCTGCAATCACAACGATCTCTCCATTCCGTTCTCGAATTATCTCGTTTCCAATATACTCCCTTAATGGTAGTAGCCCCATTGTGTCGTAGTTATTCGATTTTCTATCTTCTTCGTAGTGAAATTCGTCCCAGTTGCATATTAGTGTGATGGTAGGAGGATGCTATTCAAGTGTTTGGCTCATATGTATCTGTCCAGCTCTGTTAAATGCCTTGAATTCTGCCCTTATCCTGCTTGTGATTTCAGCGTCTATATCTTGCATTATTCACTATAGAATTATACTTTTAACGCCTTGAATTCTTTGCATCCAATGACTTCCTATGCTATGACTTCCGGCTGAGAATATTTTGTTTTTATGCAGTTCATTGTAAGACATTCTTATAATTTCTGGGAGTTCAACTCTGTTCGCAGTATCTGCACCTGGTCTACGGTTTCAATGATGTGTACCATAACAGCTGCAATTCGGAAATGCGTTTCTTGTTCACCGTTGATGATCACGCCACCCGGCCAGTCGATGCTCTTCATGATCATTTCAAGACATGGCATAAAGAGGTTTGGAAAGAGGGTATCTCCTTGCATTACACCAGCATTTAAACTCTTCTAACCTGCACCGCCATAAGCGATACATTATTTGCACAATGTGGAGAATATACCGCCAGCTTTGACCAAACGACCTCAACATTAGATTCAAAATTCATCCAAAGTTAGAATATTCATCTATAGTCCTACACCTAATTCACAACACATAAATACACAGGAACACAATTTCTTTTACTCAACTATATAAAATTCTCCTGAAACAGATCAACGCGGAAAAGGATCCCATCACCTTTAAACAGAATCTGGACAATTTGCTTCAAGGGATACCAGAGAATTCAAATATACCTCGATACAACTCCCTCAACAAGAACTCCTTACTCGAATGGACCATGATACCACAAACTTGACTTAAAAAGGATTTAGCTAATGCTATCAGGTAGTGCTAATAAGTTAGACATGGCCTGAATCAATCTTTGGTAGAAACGTATCTAAGTTTCCTGAGATATAGTTTCATATAAATACGAATATATCAACAAAGTAATCATACACATGGTCTTGGTTATTCTTTTCCTTCTTTAGTTTTTTTTCCCTGTTCCTTTTTTTTCTTTTGGACCCTTAAAGAGAGAGAAGAGTGAAGAACTCCGATGCAATTTGGAGAATTATAGCTAGGTCAGTAAATATTAGAGTATGGTACGAAATGACACCAACGAATCACAGGAAAATTTAATGTCACAAAATCAAGAGAAAACATTATGAATATTAGGAAAACTTTTCAATCCTTAGTACTTTATTTCATCTAAACTTAAAGTAACCTTTGGACACTGAAATTATGAATTTCTATTCTCACTATTTTCTTTCTAGGTCTTCTGCTAAGGAAAAGGATAATGAATTACGTCTCATGAAATACAAGACAAGAGCGCATGCGTGGGAAAACTTCTTTATGAGGTATGCTTATGTTTACTTAAGTAGTAGAAAAATATCACCTTCAAACAATCACACTTACACATACATGTGTATATGAAACCCGTCTTGATAAGTTTTATCATATTTGGAAACACACCTAATATATTCAGAAATGAATCATTCATTGGTTGTCTGTGCAATGGAATTTGACAATCTTATTATTGGACGGTTAATACATATTATTTTCTATTCTAGGCACAAGGCCCGCAATTTCTGAGGAGGGGGTCAGTCGATTAGAGCGACCCCAGTACGCATTTGGTACTTGATTTATCGACCCCGAAAGTATGAAAGGTAAAGTCGACTTCGTTGGAATTTGAACTCAGAACGTAAAAACAGACGAAATATCACTTAGCAGTTCACCCAGCGTGCTAACGCTTCTGCCAGCTCACCGGCCCTTTAGGGTTAAAAAATATTGAAAAATCTAATGTAGTGTTATAGTAGAAAAAACTTTTTTTTAACGATCTTAGCATAATAGACACTTGTATATTAGATTACTACGATTGTCTTATGATGACTTGATTTATGTTTCTACAGTTATCGTTTACGCTGAGTACGGACTGACATTATACTGATGCTTCCCCTGCAACTCTGAACTAATTTAGAAATAAAATGTTTGAAAATAATAGTATTATTTTTGTTTTCAGTATATTAGTTTTGTCCCACCTGCATGGAAATCTAGATTTTGCCTCACCTGCATGGAATTCAAGATTTTGCCCACCAGCATGGAATTCTAGATTTTGGGATCATACTGCATGCGATGTTTAAAACTGAATTATAATTTTCAGAGAGATCTTTTTAGTGATAACGTTGTTCGATATAAATGACGGATTTCTTTCAGTTTCCGTCTACCAAACCCACTCACAAGGCTTTAGTCGGCCTGAGTCTATAGTAGAAGATGCCCGAGGTGCCACGCAGTGGGACTGAACCCAGATCCATGTGGTTGGTAAGCAAGCTACTTACCAAGAATTATTAATGATTAATTATATAGGAAATGTATAATAATTCTTTCAAATTGTTCTGAACACTTCTTCGTAAATAGATGGAATGCTATTATTATTATTATTATTATTATTGTTCAGTAGTGTTATCTTTATAACGTGCTTTCACTTCACTACCGAGCGCAGCTCTGT
>NC_068995.1:55130369-55135805 GCF_001194135.2 Octopus bimaculoides | reverse complement strand
GTATGTCCTGTGGTTTGCTGTGATGCTCTTATGGTTACTGTATTGAAAGTCTTGACTATTTACCTTCGTGAAGTGTTACGTCAATCCTTTTTTAAAAATATAATAATAATAATAATAATAATAATAATAATAATAATAATAATAATAATAATAATAATATAGAAAGGATTGAGGTAACTACTCCTGAAGATATAGGGTTTAGATTGTGATGATGATGATGATAACCGCTATTATTGGAATCTGAAGGTTAGGCTTGTGTAAGATGGAAGATTGGAAAGATAACGAACATTAAATCATTAAAGCACTTGAGTATGAATGAAACTCAAAATAGCTGGATAAAGAAAAGAGTACATGGACAGTTTCATTGAGATGCTAAATATAAGACAGACAGAGAAAAAAGATGGCTATGGATAACTAAAATTAATATCAAAACGGAAACGTTGGTTCTAATCTGTTCTGCCCATGAACAAGCACTAAGAACGAATTACATCAAATACAGAAAAGACAACACATCAGAAAGTGAAAAGTGCAGAATGACTTGACTATTATTATTATTATTATTATTATTATTATTATTATTATTATTATAAAAAGGCGGCGAGCTGGCAGAATCGCAAGCACGACGGGCGAAATGCTTAGCGGTATTTTGTCTGCCGCTACTTTCTGAGTTAAAAACCCGGAGAGATCTACTTTGCCTTTCACTCCTTCGGGGTGGATAAGATATATACCGGTTACGCACTGGGGTCGATATAATCAACTCAATCCCCTTCCTCGAGCTGCCCTTGTTGCAAAAATTTGAAATCATTATTATGAGAGAGAAAATATTTGACAATTATTTGATTAATTCTAAGTGTACATCGGCAATGAGAAAAACTCCCAAAGCTCGGTTAGCAACAGACGAGACATTTTAGTGCAACTGTTAAAGATTAGTTGCTCCTGTTGTATAAATTAAACGACATTTTCTAAAGATGAATCAGTGTAACTCTGAACACAATTATAGCATGTTCTTTTTGTACCTCATAAATTTTGAAGAAGCGAAACCTAGCAGTTCCTCACCATTTTCTCTCCTTTATACATATACTTATGATTTTAACTTATAATAAATTATTAAGCCTCTCACTAAATATTTCCTTATATCATTCATACATTTTAGCTGGGAAACGTGCTCGGACATTGAAGAATTCGAGCAACGACTGGCCTATTCTCATACGATAATTTTGGACGCTATGGAAAAGGTTTGGGATGGACCGTAAGCAGATTTAATTTCTATTGTGTATTCGCATGTAAGCATCAAAATGGTCGCGTTTACGTTTTTGACAATAAGTACATAAACACCTAAGAATCCCATTGATTTCATGTTTTAATTGAAGGAATAAAATGGATATATTTACTCGAGAAAATTGTAATACGAAAGCCTACGTTAAGAAAATCTTCAAGTTACCATACAGAAATTTGAGAAATACACCAAAACGTTATTGAAAATTAACCAGATGGCAGGAAATATTTTTGACTATCAAACAGTATCGTAATATTATTTGCTATGAAACAATAATAAAAATATAGAAAATTGATGCTGAAATTCAATTAAAACAAAAATGAATATATACAAAAAGGATATTCTCCTCCACAATCTCCACCTCCTCCTCCTCATCATCATCATCATGATCATTTAATGTCCGTTGTCCATGGTGACATGTGTTGGGTGGTTTGACCAGGGCTGGGAAGCCGGAAGGCTGCACCGGACTCCAATCTGATTTTGCATAGTTTCCACAGCTAGATGCCCTTCCGAATGCCAACCACTCCGAGAGTATAATGGGTGCTTTTACATGCGACTGGCACGACTGCCAATTTACTTGGCTTGATGGGTCTTCTTCTCAAGCACAACATAATGCCAAGGGTCTCCGTCAATGAACCCGGAACCATGTGGTTGTTAAGCAAGCTACTTACACACAGCCACTCCTACGCTTATATATATATATATATATATATATATATATGTGTGTGTGTGTGTGTGTGTGTGTGTGTGTGTGTGTGTGTGTGTGTGTGTGTGTGTATGTGTGTATGTGTATAAGAATGAAAAGAAGAGATTAAATATCTACGGAGATATCAATAAGGACATTTTCTATATTTCCAAATATGTCGATGTAATAGAAACAATAGTTGGCTCTGTTCTTGCTGCAAGCTGAATTCCACCAATATATATATGGTAGTTAATGAGTGCATATATCAATATGTATTTATGTATTGTTCATATTATTCTTCTAATTAAAAGTCCATGTCATATTCACAGATATATAAAACGCCTACTACTGTTTCCGATTTACCACTTCAAACAATATGAAATGAAAACATTTAGAAATGCCATCGCTTGCTTTCTGGTGACTTTTGATGATCCATTTGCCTTTCCGGAGGACATTCTGGAGGAGAAAAAATCTAATCGGTAAGTCATTAATATTTAATTTATGAAATAATCTGATTATGCCTGTGTAACATCTTTAAATCTCTTTTGAATTGCAATATGATTATATTAATTTGGAAATATTAATTCATATTAATTATTATATATGTAGCATATGGTATTCATCACATAGATAATATTGGGATAAAATTTATTTCTACAAATCAGACGACAATCAAACAGCATTTAGTGGTGTATAATTCCACAACCTACGGAATTCCCTTCTCTATTTGTTGAGTTTATGATATGTGAGTGTGCTGAAAAGTCCATGGCTTTGGGAATAAGAATCAGTTAATTATGATTTTAGTTAACATATTTCCCTCTCAGATTCACACACTTATTGCAGCGGTCCTTCAGTTTTTCTAAGTACGGAAGATTGGACGTCCAGCCGCACATTTCGCGATACTCCTAAAGCCAGGAACTTTTCAGCAGCCCCCTCGTTTATCATTAGATGTAACTTTCAGGCTCAAATTAGAATTATAAATCTACCTGAAGTTTACAGTATTTACATTGCCACATATTTGTCCAGTTGAGTTGTCTGCATAGTTTTGTAAGTATCAAACTACGAATTATATATTAAAACAGAAAACATATTACGTAATTTTTACTCATGTGTCTTCAACAAATTACGAACCATCTCATTTCTGACTTTATTGATGTTTCTTTCATTACAGGACAAACAAAGGTAACAGGAGCAAACGCAACATGTAAGTTATACTTTCTTATGTAATATTATTTTAATATGTGTTCTGTATACCTTCATATTATACATTCCATATTATCAATCTAATATAAAATATCAATATATCAATCGACCGTTTTATATAATTAACCCTTAGAGGATTTAAACTCCTCTAATTGTTACCTACACCACATATATATATATATATATATATATATATATATATATATATATATATATATATATATAGGAGTTCATTTGAGTAATGTTCTAGCCGGGATTGGATCGCCCCTATTCCTTGACCGCGCGCGTGTGTGTGTGTGTGGGGGTGTGTGTGCCTATACATGAATTCCTCGATATTTAATTTATGAAAGATTTTATTTTTTTTCCCTTACAGACCTGCTCTTGGAAAAGTGGCATTGAAGGGGTGAGTTATTAAATTTTAGCTTATATTAATATAGAAGTTGTTCCTATAACAATATCATTTACAGGTGTATACACAAAATAGGCATTCTTTAAACGTTGGGACTGGAAGTAGATAAAACTATAAAGAATTACATTTTCTAAACATCCACACATATATACATACATATACATAATATATACATGTATATATGTATATATACACACGCACACACACATATATATGTATATTCACACACACACACACACACACACACACACACACACACGCACACACATATATATATATATATACACATAAAGGTTATGAAGTGTATTGGAGTCAACCAAACCCTCTCACTTCTTACTACAAATCTCTTATAGATGTAATAATCCATTCTTCCACTATTACCGTCTCCGATGAAGGGATATATTGGATTTTCCCTGAAACAGCTGTAAGACTTTATACATAAAATATAATTCTAACTGTGCCATTGTTCTCTTTATCCTTTCTTTCTTTATACATATATATATATATATATATATATATATATATATATACATATTTACTTATATGTATATAGGCTATATATATATTTAAGAAACGTTATGCAACCATGTCGCCAGCTTCAAGAGAATCAATTAGAGACATTCAACATGTTTGGCCGATTATGTGAGCCGACTGAAGTAAGATAAAATTCAGTATAACATAACCTGCTCTATAGTAAGACACGCCCCCCCCCAAAAAAAAAATATATACAATATCATTTACAAGAGATGCCGACTCTTAGGAATCCAAGGAATCCCTGGCTATAATGTGGACCAATGAAAAGATCATTAATAGAATTTCTGAAAGACTCTCGAGATGCCTGCACGCATATAAATGTACTTTCGCACAAAGTAGTGGGAATGAATTTGAGTAACTGTTAACATAATTTACTTTAACGTATAGATGAATTAAGTTTACATTTAATCAAGAAACATCCTGTCATTCTTAAAGATTCCTACTGTCTTACAAACAGTCGACTTCAATCACTTGTCCATAACTATTACCAATCCAGTGGTTTACGAGGGTGTCTTACTTGCTTCAGTTGCTCCCTGCATATCAAAATGTGTTGCTGCAGATGGCGTCCAGTGTTCACTGATCCAGGTATCAAATGCATAGTTAAACAATCCTTAATATTCTAATTAACAATAGAAAGCTATAAAGACCTGAGTGAAATTGTGTTGAAAAGGTATTTATACTCCTCAAATCTATGGAACTTCCCGAAAAGGTTGTCTCGATACCGAAAATAGTTTAAAACTTACAGACACATACTAATACACAAACACAACCACATAAACACACAGACACAAACACACAAACTCTCTCTCTCACACACGCATACACGTACACACACAAACACACACTCGCACACACATGCAGGCACGTACGTACATTCGTGGTCCATTCAATCTAAATACATAAGCAGAATTATTTGGTCACTATTTCGTGACTATCTAATTGGAGAAACTTCGCAACCTTTTAAAGATATATAATCAACTATTACTTAAAATGACATTGAATGTTAATCGTGAGTAATTAAATGGAATAGCTATTATACCCTAAAATGTCATTCACTTATGTTCATTTATATCATATAACTGATGTACTAAATTTATTATTTCATTTCAGTTTACGAGAAGTATTTGCAGGTTTCTTAGGAAATATTGCGTAAGTATTTTGAAAACACTTTCATATAGTTTCACAGCGACCTGTTCATTGACACAAATTCATGCAGCACGAAGTTTTATCAGTGAATAGGCCGCGGTTTCAATGCGTCGAAAATATTTTGATACAAATTAAATTTAAATGTTAAAGTGAAATTGAAGGATTTAATGTGTTCTTATATAT
>NC_068995.1:55118585-55130192 GCF_001194135.2 Octopus bimaculoides | reverse complement strand
TATATACATATAAAGAAAATTTCAAAAATGGAAATGTAGCATTAGTATAATTTAATAACTGCAAAAATCCAACATGTTCTCTTACAGCTGTTGCAATTTAGACTAAATATTAAATTACAGTAATTAAATGATTGTATTAGGCAAAAATCTCATCAGCGGGGTAGAAAAGTTATACCGTCAGGTTATTAGGTGTTGTGTATTCCAATTATCTCAGCAGACTCATATATATATATATATATATATAATATTTATTTTTCAGAATGAAATAATTGTTTATACGTTAATATTTTTCAGATCCGACGGCCTGACAGGATTCCTAGGTGTAGGAGAGTAAGTATTGAAACCTGAATTATCCGAAATAATCGATGACTGTGATATTTTCTCCGTTGTGCAAACACCTGATCAAGACTTATGTTCCAGCGTGATAGAAACTTAGCGAATTCTATGTTCATAGGCAGTGTGCGACAAGTGATTGATATCTACATCTCCCATTAAGATGCGGTTATATATGCATACATATAAATATGTATATTCGTATACAATAGTTACTGTAATATTATAATCCGCAATCAACTGATGTGTCTATTGCTTACCCAATGACAAATATCAAATATACACCAATCAGTAACATGATATCGCAACGGAAAAAAATCTGATCTTACAGTATAATTAAATTTAAATATAGTTTACGGATTAAGAATGAAACACCTGTCATTTCCATAATTATAGACATGTGTTTCATTGTCTTAGAACCACCCTTGATATGATAATGATATCCAACTCAGCACAACACCACATTGGATATCATAACAATGTACAAGCTTCAAGTTCATATACAAACATGCCTCTATATATATAAATTCTGTTAAGTAAATCTTAAAATTGATATAAATGGGGTTAATATATTCCTAATTGGTTATATTTAAATTTAATTAATTATGTTAATAAATTTAACTGTTACGTTTTCCTTTACATTCAGCAGTAATAAAGATGGCGGCAGCAGCACAACTGAGTAAGTATATAATATCAATTGCTGTTAAGTGTGTGTGTCCTACTCCTGCACTATGTGTGTGTCCTACTCCCGCTCTATGTGTGTGTCCTACTATTGCTCTATTTGTGTGTCCTACGTTTAATACGGACGTTTAATACTCAGGCTAGCCGGGTGGATATTGATATTTCCAGTAACATTTAATTTTTATTGATACAAATTGTTTCTCATACGAAAAATATACGTCATAAAATATTATTAATTTGAAATGGTTATCATATTAGCTTATTTTAAAATAAGACTAAATTATGTAGTTAAAGAAGTGATTTTTAAATTCTCAAACGCAGGATAATGCTAATAATATAGCCCGAAAAGGATAAACTACCCCTATTTTGCAGAAAAAAGTGTAGGCGGCCAGCCACGAGACACGAAATCACACTTCCTTAACATTTTGAGTTTCTTTTATTTGTTTTCATCAATATGCTATATCTATATGTTTGGTACTGCAATATATTTTAGGTTAAATACCCTCAGTATTCTGAGCTCGACTTTTACATTGCTTTTCCTTGCATCATGAACAATGTTTGAATACTCGACAAATAACTTTACTGTTCTTCATAATTATGTCACGTATGGTCATTTTTATGTATGTCTTGTGTGATTCTATTTGTAGCTATTTATATTCTACAAAATTCAAACACTTTTTAATTTGTAGCTATTTATATTCTACAAAATTCAAACACTTTTTAATTTGTAGCTATTTATATTCTACAAAATTCAAACACTTTTTTTTTGCCCCATCCAAAAGTTATAAAATTTTACAACATTTGCAAGTAACAAATGTATTTCCTTTGATTTTCAGATTACCAAATGTCAATGATTGGGAGGAGTAAGTTCTTTTTTGATATCCCTTATTAATTCATTTGTTAACTTCAATATTCATCTTCTGTTATCTTGTGGCTTGTAGTTTATAATTATTAGTACATATACGCATGTATTTATCCTTGTTACAACACACATGTACACACGCGTATGTGTGGCATTATGTAAGTGTGCTTCTGTAAGTGTTAATACAAGCAAATATTGTAACAACGAGCTGCCCGTTTCCTGAACGTTTCTGTTTACTGGGCACGGATCTACATGTATAAATCGAGATTAAATATATATGCGCGTGTGTGTGTATTAGTGTGAGTGCGTATGTTTGTGTGTACATGTATATATATATATATATATATATACATATATGTATGCATGTATATATACATAATATCCAAGAATAAGGGCAGGGAATCGTCAATTAATAATTAGCAATTTTGCCAAGTAGTTCAGTATGAAAAAACCTTTATCGGTAAAACCATTTATCATCATAAATATACAGGGATTAGCATTGAGTTGCTTCTCCAACATACTGAAAATTTAGAAATAGCAGTCAAAGAACTACTGATTCTAAACTACAAATTTTTCTCTAAACGGATGGCGATATTTATGGCACACATAGAACAAAAAACCGGAGGGAAAAGCATAAACAAAACAAGTCTTTAGTTAATTGGATACGAAGCTTTTCGCTTAACCATGAAACGATTTGTATCCAATTAACTAAAGACTTGTTTTGTTTATGCTTTTCCCTCCGGTTTTTTGTTCTATGTGTGCCATAAATATCGCCATCCGTTTAGAGAAAAATTTGTAGTTTAGAAGCAGTAGTTCTTTGACTGCTATTTCTAAATTTTCAGTATGTTGGAGAAGCAACTCAATGCTAATCCCTGTATATTTATGATTATATATATACATAATAGGGGAAATGACATGCATATATATATATGTATGTATCTATGTATGATATATATGTTTATATGATATATATATATATATCATATAAACATATATATCATACATAGATACATACATATATATACGTATGTCTTTTCCCCTATTAGTTTATATTTGAATGCAGTAAAAAGTAAAAGAGAAAAAGTCTTATTTGATTCAGGCAAACTGATATTAGGGAAAATTTCTTTGCTACACATTTTCTATTCCATAAGAATATCATGCGAACCAGCAGAAATGCCTCTGTGTGTACCTCTGTATTTCTCTCTCCTTCTCTCTCTCTTTCTCTCTCTCTTTCTCTCTCTCTCTCTCTCTCTCTCTCTTTGTCATACATATTCACTCACACATGCAAACATGTACAGACATTTTCATTTAATTCTATTTTCATAATTTTAATTCGAATATGAGATTATGTATACACTGTCTTATGTCGCGCACTAATCAAAAACTAGACTTCGATGGTAATTGTATTTTGTACCAATAAAAATGAATAGCAGTATTATTTCCAAACTTTCCATTTTAGTATGAAGGTCACAAAGGATAAGATCACTGTTGTTCTCCTAGGAGACCGGCGTTTGTAAGTATACATCTATATCTTAATGTAACGAATAGATATCAGTCACATCCCATAGTATCTATTACAGTTTAACGGTACTAAAGAAGTTAATAAAAATAATGATAATTCAACATTTGGAACTTGTATGAATATTTTATACTTTAAAGTGTTCCGCATTTCCTCTTCTTCCTATATAGAGAAAAAGAACAAAACACGTTCAAATTTGTCTTGTCTTTTGATAATCAAATTTACTAGGAAACCATATGTCTATAAATATTACATCTAATGAATTCTACTGATGCAAATGTTTCAACGAATTAATCAAATCCATAAACTGAGCATGAAAATCAAGGAACAGATTGCTCTCCAAATTCACACCATGTGAATTATCACGTGCTTGCATAAATGATTTAGAAAGCGGAGAATATGAAGAGAAAGTTTTACGGCCATTTCTTGAAACATTTCATTTCGAATTTTTTGTATATCTTCTAAAATCATCTCAAACCTCAATATTCCATCTGCACATTTTTTCTTATGCTTTAGAAAATTTGGAAGCACGCCATACAACCTATACATGTGTTTTTGAGCCAGATATATGTGGTGTGATTCATTATCCTGAAAAATATATTACGTTGATTGACACTGCAGAAACTTCCAAGCTTATTTGAAATAGGGAGAGTAGAAGTGAAAGTTAAGATGAGAAAGAGAATAGAATGATGAAAAAATTATAAGCTATAAATAATGTTATATTGTATTCAATAGATACAGAAACTATACTTTAAGACCTGTACTCGTTCGAAAAAATAAATAAAACATAGAACATATGGAAAAGAATGAAACCGCAGAAAATATTTTTTAAATGTTACATTTCAATAAATGTTGCCACATCTTATGCTTTATTTTGGTGCTTATAAAATGTTGTTTATCCAAAGTTTTCAAACATAAATCCAGACATCTTTTTCTCCCGTGATTAGCTAAAATATTACATTTCCTTCGTTTCTTGTTTCAAGTTTGAGATCTTTCAAGTTTGTGATTGAAGACTTCCAGCAATATAAGCTGAAATGTTTGGCCAACAATAAGAAAATGACCGCTGACGAGCACAAGTGAGTTTAACTATTTATTTCACATTTTAATCATAATGATAAATAATAGTTCCATATAAGTGTAACATAAATACACAGATATATAGATGGATTTCGATACTTTTCATGTTCATCAAATTCTGTGGAGGAACTAATGTATGTACGCACACGCGCACATACATATACGTATAGTCGTACGTGGGCCTATTTTTAGTGAATACATTTATATAAAAGCGCAATTTGAGCGGATTATATAATAGTGTACGTACTCTATCCTTTGTCTACATTTTCTTTCCTGTACTTGGATACCAACGTACACGTCCAATTTCTTATAGTTATTAGCCATATTTTGGTTTTCGGCAACTTTTGAATGCTGGTATCATATATTTAAAATACACGCAAATTACGACATATAGTTTGCATAAGTACATAATTATCCCACTAATAAAGCATTATACGATGCTGGATTTCACTGAAAGAAACCTTTTACCAAGCACCAATATCGGAAGCAAGCTATATATTAAACAAGTCTAACATTTTCGTTTCGTTACTAATAATATAGACTAAGATTCCAAATAATAATGAGAATAACTACTCTAAATATAAAGAAATGTGTTTTGCAATATCAATGAAATTTAAAATCCTTTTGACAACCCATTAATACTGCAAAAGTAAGATATGAGAACCGGTCATCTTATACAAAA
Organism: Octopus bimaculoides; assembly: GCF_001194135.2. Lineage (NCBI taxonomy): Eukaryota > Metazoa > Mollusca > Cephalopoda > Octopoda > Octopodidae > Octopus > Octopus bimaculoides. Next base: position 55,125,038 of record NC_068995.1, on the reverse strand, counting down.
TGAATTATTATTTCTTCTTTGCCATTCACTCTCATGAAAATTCAGAAGTTTACATGTACTTTGAGCTATTGGTTGTAACGTCTGGAAAGGGATAAGTTGATAACATCTCCTTTTTTCGACTCCGAGATGATGAAAGGCACTCAGAAAGTTAAGACACAGCGTCAAGAATATATGTGTGTTTGTATGTGTTTGACATGTAGGTATTTGACATAATTATATACGTAAAATAATATATATATATAATACGGAGATGTACCTGCATAGCAAGTGACCTGATCTGAGATCGTGTGTCGAAAGAAAAACAATTGCAGCGTGGAAGGTGTTTATAAGCCATTTAAAGACACACAAAAGCAGTTAGAATCAATTCATCATTTAAATTTAATTTGCCAAAATAAATATTTTCGTCTCTCTCTTTCTATCTCACACACACACACACACACACACACACACACACACACACACACACACACACACACACACACACTCTCTCTCTCTCTCTCTCTCTCTCTTTCTCTGTATATATATATATATATGATATGTGTGATGGTGTGACAGTGTGTCCATATCTGTGCATATGTGCATATGTATGAGGATGTGTTTGTATCTACATTTATACATGTGCGTAAATGTATATTAAGGACTCTATTTCCGAAATCGCACCCTCTCTTTCCTTTCATTGCAACAAGGTTTCTCCCTATTCGCTCTACCCACTAACTATACAGTTCCTGTTTGCAAATTATCTATAAACATACGCTTTATCCAACAGTAAATTTTGTTTTACGTGACTCTTCGTCTGAAAAATTTCTGAGAAGAAATTTCTCACACGTTTATCCGAGAAATTGTTTAGTAATTCCTATTAGCAAATAAAACGTATGCAATGTTGAATAAATAATACATAAAACTGCATATGGAGCAAAATACAAAATGTAACAGGCGCACATTATAAGAGTGCAAGTCTGATGCACGTCTGAAGAAGTGCCACTGTAATGTTTAAAACAGCATATATTACCTACATTCTTACGTAGACCTTTTGCGGAAATTTGCGTTGAAAGCAGAGTTGGTACAGAAACAATTGTAACCAATCAAAAAAGACGTGTTAAAATTTCTCGTTGCTTTCTTATTTCGATGGAACACACACACACACACACACACACACACACACACAAACACACACACACACACTCACACACACAAACTCACACGCATATATATTGATATACATATATTCATCATTTTCCTATTTCAGGTTCTGTAACATCAAATCCCAGAGCTTAAACGAACAAAATCTTGACTCTGGAAAAACTGGTTAGTTGCATTTGTTTGAAACCATTCCTTTACGTGCATCAATCGGTTGATGTTTTTATAGAAAATGTCGTAAAAAAATATATATTTGTGAGGCATAGCAGTTTTGATTACATTTTCATTATTGCATTTTATACACAAGCAGACAAAATCATCTAACTCACAAAATGGAAGCGAACTATAACATATTGTTCAATTTTATTTCATAAATGCACATTTAATTGTTATTTAGTACACCAGTAGAATCATGTTATCGCTAAAACAAATCATACTTTATTTGACTGCAAACACCACGAAAGTATGTTTTCTGATTCCAAAATTAAAATCCTGAGATATCAAACTTACAGAAGACAACAACAGATATTTTTGATAAAATCTTTTAAATTTCGTCAGGACTGGCGTTTTTTATTCTTATTTACTTCTCCATTCTGTCATCTATCTCTATGTCATATTCCAAAAGTGTAAGATATTGTCGATTTTAAATTTTTGCTGAAACTTTCATAAAATGCCTCTCCACATTTTGCTAACACGTTAAATACAAATATGTTCAGCAAATTTCTCATCCTATTCAAGCAATGATAAATGTAAAAATCAAAAATTTATTTAAATGAATTATGTTATAATGTGTTTACATTATGTTGTCCAATATTCGCTTCCAAGAGAGTTAAGAAATGAAATCTTTCCTCATAATATACGTACAACAAATTGAAGTACACATTGTTAAATATCTCGTTACTACATGTATTACTCAGGATATGGACACAAATCCAACCTGTGTATTTGGTCACACCATTAAACTCGGGAGTTGTCATTTAATTGTATAAATATTATTATGTCAGTAAAGATAATTTCAGTTTCAGTTACTTTCCCTTCAACAATTTTGCATGAATTATTATGTGATAAATGAGTAAGCGATGCTCAATTTTATTTTGAAATACGCATTTCTATAATTGTTTACATTCAATTTTACTCTTCCGCTGTATTTTTCAGGTGCGATAGTGAAAATATCCCCCACGTTCTCATTTACAGTAGTTGTTAGTTACACTTTCTTTCTTGTATGTACATTTTACTAAAATAATGAAATTACGAAATTCTAATCCGAATTTGATTTATGTAATTTTTGAAATAAAATTTCTCTTTTCTCTATATCTGAAATCTCTATATATCAAATTAAATATAAACCTTTGATTTCATATATAAATTAGGTAATTTTAAGCTAACATCACCCTTACATTATTTACATTATTTACATTTGACGGATACTTGTCCTCATCTTGTTTGTTGTTAACACACCATTTCAGCTGATATACCCTCCAGCCTTCATCAGGTGTGAGTCTCTACATCTACACAGGAAAGTTAAATAATGTAAATAATGTAAATTATGTACATAATTTAAACATAAGTTTTAATTCTTACGCTTCATTAAAGTATAATTTTTACATGTTGCTTCCGTCATTTTTGTTATCACATCAAGCAATAAAAGAACTTTCCAACTGAAAGTATACTTACAGGTTTTCAAATTGTGTCATTTGTTACTATATTTACGACAGCGTATGCAATTATGTCAGCGTCAATCCTGTGACATCATGTTTTGTAAACTGCTTTAAATTTAAGAGCCAAATGTGTCTTCACTGAAAGATACGAGAATAGCAAAAAAACATTTGAAGTCAGGATATTCATAATATTTTGTCAAAAGATTTACAATAAGAAAGAACTATTCTAATATGTAATATTACTAATTTAAAAATGAATATATAAAAACTAAGATTTTAAATATTAAATCAACCTCTCTAACGTAACAAAAAGTCGACGAAAACGATAATACTCCAGATAGGATGTCCTGTAGATAGAAGATCGCTTTTTTTTTTGGGGGGGGGGGAATGTACGCAATAGTAGTTGGCAAACTGAAAGAAAAAAGAGTGAAAAGGAATATAGTATACACTTGGTAAATAATTCTAAGCTCTCATCATAAGGAAATATGGGACGAAAACTGAAAACGAAAGCGTTCTAGAAATTCTTGTATTGAATTCGAAGAGCTCTCCACTCACCACCTAATAATGAAAAAATTAATATCATTGAGATGCAGGTAAAATGCAAATCGTGTTAAAGTTTGTGAAAGGGATAAGCGTTTGCAAAAATCCTGATCGATGTGGCAGAATCGTTGTTGAACATTTTCCTTTAAGAATTAGATTATTTAGAATAGGAAAATAACACCTCCGAATTATGTTACCCTCAGAGATGAAAACTTTAATGGTTATATATCTACAATAAAAACTTCGGATTTAGGTTGAACACCAGCATTATCAATGGGATGTGTTTAGTCTATACCATAAAACACAGAATTTCACTGATATTCATTTTAACGACCTCGAAAAGATGAAAAGTAAAGACGAAATCGGTGGAACTTGAAATCAGAATGTAAAGAGCCGCTGGAACAAATATCGCACGGCATTAATTTGACGATCTAAAGATTCAAGCATCTCACTTCACATATCCCTACATTCCATAATATGAAATGTTCCCAGACTGGAATCATGTAGATAGTGTATATCGTAGCTGCAAAAGTATAATGTTTCAATACGGAGATATTCTTTTCTACCCTAGGCACTAGGCCGGAATTTTGGGGGAAGAGGGCCAGTCGATTAGATCGACCTCAGTACGCAACTGGTACTTAATTTATCGAATCCGAAAGGATGAAAGGCAAAGTCGAGGGAATTAGAAATCAAAACGTAAAGGCAGACGGAATACCACTAAGCGTTTCGCCCGGGTGCTAAGTTTGCGTCTAGCTCGCCGCCTTTTCAATACGGAAATATTAATAAAACAAAGCATTCAGCACCGCTGTGTTATGCCAGCAGTTGTATCACTATTCCGCCACACTCGCGTGACATGCCTTGGAAACGGGTACAACATTTATACTCATATTCAGGAGTATTTCAGTCGTTCAAATCGACCCCATCAAGTAAGTGGTACTTATTTTATTTACATAAATTGACGGGATTTTGGTTAACTAGGGGTTATTTGAACTCAGCACGTGGTGTGCAAAAAAACCTGACATAGCTTCATATATATATATATATATATATATATATATATATATATGTTCTTTTACTTGTTTCACTCACTTAACTTAGTACTTATTGTTGCGCTACACACACACACGCACACACACACACACACACACATACACATGCACAATATAAAGGACCGTGAAAGTGTTAAGATCCTTTGGACGGTGACTCATGGGGATTTACCGATTTCCTACGTGTGTGTTCTTCACTTCTTCAGTTTGTTAGTACTTCTATGTCATTTTTCAACATATTATACATACGAGTGAGCAAATCAACAACGGAGACGAGCAATAATTGCGTGCTATATTTGCTTGACAGTAGTATTACCTGGGTATAAAAATTACACTAGGTTAGTTTTAAACCCTGTATGTCGTAAATGAAATATATACGTCACTGTTAGGAGTACTTTGACTTTTGATCCTACCGATGATCAAACAGCAAATACACATGACCTCTATTTCTATATTCATGTAGGTATACTCATCATATATAAAGAGAGTTTGATAGATATAGATATAGATAGATGTAGAAATATGTGCATATATCTATCTATCTGAAGATTAATAGTGCCAGAAGCAATATTAATACGAAAATGGTAATATTTATAACCAGCTACAACTGGATACTGTGTTGGAATACAGAAAAACTGTGGTGGTTAACCATGAGGGAATATCTCATATAATGCTTTGGTGCATATATGTATTCCTGTTTATATCGTATGCAGGAGGTATATGAACTGACATGAAGACTTCATTTCACAATATATACTAACGGAAAACATCGCAGAAAATCTTAAAATTATTCCGTAGTCTTCAATGTGTGAATTTATCTTCTATCATATAGATATTTTCAAATAAAGTGATTTAGATATGGATTTACAATGAACAATCCCAGTTCATTTAGAAAATTGTTTATCGCGTTTCTCTGAAATATGTATGACGAATGGAAACACTGTTACACTACAGCGAAACTGTGCTAGCACAAGATTGCTAGTAATGGGTATAGCAAGTTAAAGCGCTGAAAATCTTTTATATTTCATATTAATATTGGTTCCAAGATTCTTTCATTAGGAAGCAACTTCGAGGAATGTATAACTAGATTACGTCGATCCCAGTAATCAAATTGTGTTTACTTTATTGACCTCGAAAGGGGATGGAATTCAAAGTCGGCCTCGGGGGGAATTTGACTACTGAATGTCTGCTAATGTTTCTGCAAACTCACCGTCTTAAATGCGTTAGCATTGCGGACAACAACTTTGCAGCATTTTAAGATTTCGCTCGATAGCTCCCTTTTTTTTCATCCTTTCAGGGTCGTTAAAATATGTACCAGTTGGGAAACTCAGACTTTCCAGGTGACCCAACGGGTCCCGGATAATCTAGTAAATCCTAAAATTGTGACGTCCTTTCATTTCTTTTCTCTGTCACAGTTTTAAAAAAGGTCTAGGTTAGGGGACGTAGACACACCAATACCATTTGTCAAGCGATGGGGTGGGGACAAACACTGGTACACAAATGCATACATATATATATATATATATATATATATATATATATAGAGAGAGAGAGAGAGAGAGAGATACACACACACACACACACACCCACACAAATATATTTACGACGGCTTTCTCAGTTTCAGTCTACGAAATGCACTCATGAGGTTTTGGTCGGCCCGAGCTTATATTGGATAATTAACGTGATAGTGGGGTAACCATTACACTTATTTAGAAAATTCACGACAAATTTGTAGAAGGAGGACTAATCGAAATATAAATAAGGCTAACACATTGGGAAGCTTTATATAAGTATTTGCAAAGACTAATTATATACATACCCAGAAATAATATCCGCATGAAAAGATATACCAACGTATGATATTCAATACAACTCAAACAATTGCACAATCATACACCGAGCATTCCTAAATATACAAATGGGTTAGCCACTAAAAGAAAAGATCATAATACTTGTACTATCTATCTATCTGTGTGTTTGTGTGTCTGTGTGTCTGTGTGTCTGTCTGAGTGTCTGTCTGTCTTTCTATCTCTCTCTCTCTCTCTCTCTCTCTATCTATCTCTATATATATA
>NC_068995.1:55117600-55118525 GCF_001194135.2 Octopus bimaculoides | reverse complement strand
ATATATATATATATATATAACAAATCAAGAAATGCTCATGTTCATGTATGTGTATGCAAATGTAGTATTGGTATATCCCATTTATGTTCATTAGAAATTAAATAAATAAAGAATTTTGACATGTACGAATATTTATTTCCCCCTACTCCATATATCACAAATATACACATATATGTCTTTCTTAAACATGTACACTTTCATTATTCAAATGCTTCACTTGCACTTTGACATCTTTTCCATTGAAATCTTTCTTTCACTTTATACTTCTCGCTCTAACTTCACGTATGGTTATACATCACGCGTGATCTAAACTGTTTACTGATTTTACATTTCAAAGAAGCACTTTGAGTAAGTATGATATCCTTCCGGGATTCTGTTTCTTACTTCAGTTTTTTTCCACATTGCACTGGTAAAACTTTCCCTTGAAACGTAAGTCTGTTATATTTCTTCTTCTTGTATTCGGCTTACAATTCATTGGGCACAGCTTTTCCTGTTATTTAATTATTTGTTTGTGTCGCATGCGGTTACATTTATCAAATAGTCTTACTGTTATTACATGAAAAACTTGCCCAACTATTCGCCCCTTATCCTCTCACTACACACACACATATACATGCATATATATATATATTTCAATGACAAAATATAGGCAATACAAATGTATTACTTTCTAGTAAAATAAACCCCATAAGGGTAGAAGTATAAATATAGATACAGATTAGTTGTACAAGGCATCAATATTTACGGGAAATAGCAACCGATACACATACGACGCTATTGTAGAGCTTCACTGCGTGTATATATTTTTCATGTTTGTTGCACTCACACGTCTTTGCGAGTATATACGCAGTAAAGCTTTACAATAGTATCTTATTTGTATCGACTGCTATTTCCACTATGTATGTATATATATATATATATATAT
>NC_068995.1:55113851-55114443 GCF_001194135.2 Octopus bimaculoides | reverse complement strand
TATATATATATATATATATATATATATATATATGTAAAGAACCATAAAGACAAGCACCAGCATGCTAAAAATAATAGATAAGAAGACTCAGAAACCACAGTTTTCACTTGTACACAAAGACAAATCGGGGAAACAAGCAGTAACATTTCAAGACCCCATACCATAGACTAAAAGAATCTAACATGAAATATTGTATTCATTTGCCCGCTTTTTGTTGTGTGATGAGGTATTGCTACGATTGTCTTTAGTGTTAAATATCTAGAAGAAGAAAAAAATAAATATATATTAACTATAGACAAGTCTAACATATTTGTTATTTATTTCTGGGTGAGTCATGAGATTTCGATCGTACGAACACACCCAGAAATAATATCCGCATGAAAAGATATACCAACGTATGATATTCACTACAACTCAAACAATTGCACAATCATATACCGAGCGTTCCTAAATATACAAATGGGTTAGCCACTAAAAGAAAAGATCATAATACTTGTACTATCTATCTATCTGTGTGTTTGTGTGTCTGTGTGTCTGTGTGTCTGTCTGAGTGTCTGTCTGTCTTTCTATCTCTCTCTCTCTCTCTCTCTCT
>NC_068995.1:55106617-55112781 GCF_001194135.2 Octopus bimaculoides | reverse complement strand
TATATATATTTAATTATATGTATTTATTTTCTTTGAGTTAATAGTTAACTCCGACAAAATAAATTGGTTAATAGATACCAGGATAGCAACGATCACAAAATGACTGTGGTGTAACTCCTGTTTATGAGGTAGAAACTCTCTGTTATTTTGGTCAATTGAGTAAATATAAAAATTTAATAAATGCAGTAATACGCATAAGTTAAATGAATTCTTTTATTTCCAACATATGTTTCGAAGATTACAAATGATTCCTCCCAAAGGAATAGGTGATGTTGATAAATATGTAATCTCCCCTCAGGGAAATTCATAGGTACCAACTTAACCGTAAGACATTTTTACCGAATGTGATAACTGTAGGTATAATTCGAGAACGGAACGGAATGATCGCTGTGATTGCAGAGTACCGAAAGCTGGTGTAATTTCGTGCCACCCTCTAATATTTACTGACCTAGATATAATGCTCCAAATTGTCCTTGACTCTGAACGAAGTCTAAGTTCAGCGCATGCCTAGCTTTCAACGTTTTACTCATTATTGACATGTAAGCTTTTTATTGTCTCCTTGTAATCCGTGAAGCTGGATATATACACCAGTTCTTTCTCTAGAAATTGAGCATGCACATCCTTGGACCATGTTCGTTGTGGAAATTCTTTTAACTGCCATAATTGTTAATATACACAGGGTCAACAAAACTCATGATGTATATTAATGAAAGTACACAAACCCGCACACCCATACACGCATCCCGCGCACGCACAGACATATACACACATACACACACAGATATATGTTTAAAAATATGGTTACTTCAACGTTCTCGCAGATAATAACTATGTGCATGAACTTTGCAAAATTTGTTATTGTGAGAGTTAAGAATTAAGACATCCTCATAAGATACATTCTCCTTTATGTGTATCTATTTTGAAATCTCGTACTACCTCGCATAAACCTGTGAATTTCTCATTCCGAATGAAGACGAGCATCAACAGTCCCATGTAGTTTACTTCACGAATTCTTGGAGAGCACTGCATATGAACACAGCTGGTTCCCTTGTTGAAGCAAAATGAAAAATATTTAGCTACCAATGGGAGAGAGGGAGAGGGAGAGAGAGAGAGAGAGAGAGAGAGAGATAGAGGAAGAGAGAGAGAGAGAGGTCACTAAAGTGGTAGAGGGTATTAATTAGTACAGCTATTGCTAGTAATAAAAGTAAAAACAACTTAAATAGCCACAAAGCACTATCTCAACGACTGTTAAGAGGAGGTATGCTGCTAACGATTTCGGAATTTGATGCAAAGCATTTTATCATCATCAGTGACTCTTACCGCAGCTAGGACTAAACTCAACTTTAGTGATTTCTATCAATTTGCCTTTAGGTTCTTTAAATTTCCAATTAGCCACCTATATTATTTGCTGTTTTCATTTTACTGTTTTAAAATCAGTGCATGTGTTTCAAAGATTGTTGAGTTTAATCCTAGGCGTGGAAAGAGACACTGATGAGGATTAGAATGCTCTATGTCAACATCCGAAACGTCGATTTGGCTTTATCCACTAGGGACCCTTTGACAGTCATTAAAACTGTACCTTGTGGATATTTGTTTTGGCTCTTATTTCCAGAAATACATGTAATAATTAGAACCTTCTGTCATGTTAGTGGCTTCTATTAATTTGCCTTTAGGTTGTTAAATTGTTAATAGTGTCACCCATATCATACGTTACAAATACACACACACATATACAAAAACGTGTACGTACGTGCGTATATATGTGTGAGTGTGTTTATGTACGTGCGTGTGTGAACCGTCTTGCGAGAGCAGCCAACACATTTGCCAAACTTTTCTTCACCTGTGGAATGAAAGTGACATTAAACGCGACAACAAAGTAGATGTGTCCATCGCTGCAATCTTTCTACACTCCTGTATGGCAAAGAATCGTGGACACCTTATAGGTTGCACATCGGCCCATCTAGACTTCTTCCACAGAGGATGTATCAGGGCAGTCTGGATCTATTCACTAAATGACAGGGTGCCTGATATCGACATGTTTAACAAGTGTAAGACAAGAAGAATGAAGATCTTATACAGTCGCAATTGCGCTGGGTTTGTCATACTGTGGACATGAGTGATGAAAGAATAACCAAAGTCTTCATGTACTGCCACCTTGAAACTGGGGACAGGAATGTCGGTCGAACATGGCTCAAATATAACGATGAACTGAAACGTAAACCCCCAACAGACAATCTAGCTCGCTACACATTTGAGCAAACAGCAAAAATTCAAAAAAGAAACAAAAAATATACTAGAACATGTTTAAATTTCAAAATACAAAAACATTGGTAATAAAATTCAAAAAAGGAGTTGAAATTGATATTTGTGCTAAATATGTTGCACCCTAATCATCCTCAAAACGGAGCTGTTAGACTGTCGGACACAAAGTCCTGGAAAATATTAGGTTCGTTAGACTGTGATTTGAAATCTTACCGAAGACAAGATCATTATGCATTTTTCGGAGATCAATAAAATAAAATCCCAGTCAAATTCTTTCATTTATACAATCGACTGGTTATCTCCCCTTCTATTTCTGACCTTCAGCTTCATATAGAAATCTTAAATCTTACTCAAATAGATTGCTTCCCCCCCCACCAGACGTTGCCATGGAATATATTCATTTCTTAAGAGTATTTTAATTCATCTAAACTTAAAGTAACCTTTTGGACACTCAAATCATTCTGCCACAATATTTGAATTTCTATTCTCGCTATTTTCATTCTAGGTCTTCTGCTAAGAAAAATGATAATGAATTACTTCTCATGAAATACAAGACAAGAGCGCATGCGTGGGAAAACTTCTTTATGAGGTATGTTTTTGTTTACTTAAGGAGTAGGAAAATATCACCTTCAAACAAACACACTTACACATACATGTGTATATGAAACCCGTCTTGATAAGTTTTATCATATTTGGAAACACCTAATATATTCAGAAATGAATCATTCATTGGTTGTCTGTGCAATGGAATTTGACAATCTTATTATTGGACGGTTAATATATATTCTTTTCTATTCTAGGCACAAGGCCTACAAAAGCAAAGTCGACCTCAGCGGAACTTGAACTCAGAACGTAACGGCAGATGAAATGCCGCTAAGTATTTGGCCTGGAGTGTTAACGACTCTGCCAGCTCACCGCCTTCCGTAGAAATAATATTCTTTTCTTCTCTAGGCACAGGGCCGGAAATCTTGGGTAAGTGAGGCCAGTCGATTAGATCAACCCCAGTACGCAACTGGTACTTAATTTATCGAACCCGAAAAGATGAAGGGCAAAGTCGACCTCGGCGGAATTTGAACTCAGAACATAAAGACAGACGAAATACCGCTAAGAAGTTCACCCAACGTGCTAACGTTTCTGCCAGCTCACCGCCCCTTCAGGGTTAAAACATATTGAAAATTTAATGTAGTGATATTGTAGAAAATAAAAATAATAGACATTCGTATATTTGATTAATACGATTATCTTATGATGACTTGATTTATATTGCTAAATTTATTGTTTACTGACTGAAATTGAGTACTGAAAGAAATTATAATGATGCTTCCCCTGCAACTTTGAGCAAATTTAGAAATAAAATGTTTGAAAATATTAGAATTATTCTTATTTTCAGTAGATTAGATTTGCTCAGAAACATTTCTGATCCTACTGCATATAATGTTTAAAACTGAATTATAAACTTCGGAGAGATCTTTACAGTGGTATTTGTTCAACATAAATGACAGAAGATAGTTTAAAATATCATAGGTAATTCTATTTTTCTATATATTACGACATTTTATATAATATGTAACTGTACTTTCAATAGCAAAAAGAAACAAACATTAGTGGACACATTGCATGTATAAAAATATAGCTCTAGCAGTGCCAAACATTCTGTTTTGTTCAGGGAAATGCATCACATGGTGCTGTGTTTCAGACATGAGGTTGGTAGTTTTATGGTTTTTTCAGATATACGTGATCCTTACGAACATTTAGATTAAAATCTATATTTTCTTAAGGTCAGTATATTTTCATCATGAAGCACTTCAGGCATCTCAGAATATACTATAAACCTTTGGTAGATTGGTTTACGTACGAGATTAGAGTAAATAACAAGACAGAGACATTTTTATAAATGGTCCAGTTTCATGTGATAACATGCAAAACCAGGAATGGTTATCACTGCAAAATGGAACCTAACTTCAATTTGACGGAAGAATAAGCGAAATGATTTTTAGAGTGAAAACTTTCTGCCATCCAGACATCTTATTAAAAATGTCCTTTTCAGATTAGCAGACAATATTCGAAGTTCCCCACAGTACACTTTATAGGAAGCTCCGCATGTCACAGGACTTATGATGATAATAATAACTGATGATAATAATATTTTCTCAATCAAAAATTTTTTGAATGGGAGATGTTTCTCAACTTCCATGCTGTTGAATGATTTAACTCTACGATTATCTGTGCAAAAATTGTTTATGATAAATGATATGGAAAACATGTGATATTTGTTTCAAATTTTTCCGAAAGTTTCTCATTAACCAATAGACAGAATTATATTATTATTAACACAGACAAAATATTTGACGTTAAATTACATTAAATATTCTTAATTGTACATCGGTAATGTGAAAAACTCCTTACTAGGGGCATCCCATTTTAGTGCAATTGTTAAAGATTAGTTGTTCCTCTTCAATTATGGAAATTCAACATTTTCTAGAGATGAATCAGTGTTACTCTGAACACAATTGTACTATGCTTTTTGGTGCCTTATAAAGTTTGAAGAACCGGAGCATAACGGTTCCTTACCAGTTTCTCTTTTGAAACACATACTTATAATATTAACGTATAAGAAATTATTAAGCGTCACACCTAGCAATTCATTATATTATTCTTATATTTTAGCGGAGGAGCATGCTCGGACGATGGAGACTTCGGGAAAAAACTGGCCTATTCTCATTCGGTAATGATGGACGCTATGGATAAAGTTTGGGATGAAGGGTAAGTAGATTTAACTCTTATTATATATTCACACGTATGCATCAAAATGTTTACGTTTTTGACAACAGATACTTAAACATCTCATCGACACTCCTTTCAGATACACAGCCAAACACACACACACACACACAAAAACAAACACACTCTCTCTCTCTCCCTTTCTCCCCATTCCTTACCCTCATTGAATATCCTATACACCACACATTACTTTTCCCCACGCGCCCTCCACCCCTACACACACAATAATACCATAAAAAGAGAGGAATCCCTTCAAAAAATTAAAATCTGAATAATCATCTATTAGAGTAGATGAAAGCGCAAATATATATGATTTATAAAAAAATGTGACATATTAATGAAAATCTGAAAATGTACAACCATCCAGATTTCTGAGTATATATAAATATATATATATATATTTCATTTTCATTTTCATTTTCATTTTATCTAGTTTCAGCTCATGAGCTGTGGCCATATATATAAAGTAGAAAAGGGATAAAATCGAAGCAGAATTCATATATATATATGGATATTTATTCATGCACGGGTTGGACAAAATAATGGTAACACCTTCATCATAGCCTCATAATTTTGAAGTATCTATAAAACCGCCAAAATCTTCTTTATTTTTATGTCTCTTGATTCATTATTAGTGTTGCTTAGTATTTTTTGCTTAAATTTGACTTACTTTTCAGATAGGATCAAATGAAGATACTTAAAATTTATTAAAATGACACATATATCGGACTTTGAAAGAAATCAACCTGCTGGAGTTCATGTGTCATGGTTCTAGCGTAAAGAAAACGGCCGAATTGTTTGGTGTATCAAGTAGTGTCTCGAAAGTAATGACAGCCTTTGAGAAAGACGGAAAAACCTCCTCGGCGAAACATATCTCCGGAAGAAAACGAAAATTTTCATATAGGGACTGTCGGACTCTTACGTGAATTGTTAGAAAAGATCACAGAAGTACTGCTCCCAAAATTACAGCAGATTTTAATGACCACCTCGAGGACCCAGTTTCCACAAAGACTGTACGCAGGGAGCTGCATAAAACCGGATTTGTTTGAAATTTTAAGGTGTTTCCATGATTTTGTCCAACCCCTGTATATACATATCTATCTATCTATATATATATATAT
>NC_068995.1:55105168-55106497 GCF_001194135.2 Octopus bimaculoides | reverse complement strand
TATATATATACACTCTATACATGTATGGCAGTTCTTTAGTGTTTTTGTGTATTGTTTATCGTATTGTTCTAATTGAAAATATATGACTTATTCACAGATATATACATCGCCTACTACTGTTTCCGATTTTCCACTTCAAACAGTCTGAAAAAAAAAAATTCAGAAAAGCTACAGCTTGTTTTCTGAAGGTTTTTGACAATCCTTTTGCCATTCCCAAGGGCAAAGGATTTAAACGGTAAGTCATCAATATTTCCTCAGTGAAATAATCTGATTATGCTTGTGCAGTATCGTTAAATCTATTTTGAATTGCAATTTTATTATATTTATTTGGAAATATTATTTTACACTAATTATTACACTAATTTTTTTTCTACGTAGTACATGCTATTGATCGCATAAATATTATTAGGATAAATCAATTTCTACAAATTTGACTACAACCAAATACTATTTAGTGGTGTATAATTCCACAACCAGTGGAATTACCTTGTCTTTTTGTAGAGTTCATAATATAAGAGTGTACTGAAATTTTCTTGGCTTTGCGGAAAAGAAAATGCAGAAGGATCAGATATTCATGATTGGATTCAACAAAGCCCTCCTCCAGGACTCACACACTTATTATTGCAGCCAGAACTTTCACGATTTCCTTAAAACCACCGACTTTTCAGCCTCCGCCTGTATATAATTAGTTATATTGTTTGGGATCAAATTAGATTTACAAATTTAATTGAAGTTCACATCTACCATTTTACTTCGAAGCTTTGCAGTTTTTAGATTGCTACATCTTTGTCCAGCTGACCAAGAGTTATCTGCACACTTTTGTAAGCATCAAGCTACAGATTATATATTAATTCGGAAAAATGTTATGTATTGTTTACTCATGAGTCTTCAACGTGTTTCGAACCATCTCTGTTCTGAAATTATATCTCTTAGTGTCATCCTCAGTTCAGAGACAGTTTAGAAGTTAAGTAGTAGTCGTTTTCCGTTTTCCCAAATCTCAACAAATTTTCCACACACAAAACGTACTTGTCTGTCATACAATCAAACCTATATTGATAAACATGTGTATGCGCATTATATACATACACATGTGTGTGTGTGTGTGTGTGTGTGTCTGTGTTTGTATGTGAGTAAGTGGAAAATGGCTGATGACTAGCGTCATGATTGAAACTCAAGTGTACTAACGATTTTGAAACAAACTGTTTTGATTCTTACATGTAACTCCCCCAAAATTGGTTCAATGCTCTTCATTCGTTTTTCCAATTACTCGCACACACATATGTATATATATATATATATATATATATATATATATATATATATATATAT
>NC_068995.1:55102357-55104896 GCF_001194135.2 Octopus bimaculoides | reverse complement strand
ATATATATATATATATATATATATATATATATATAATTTTGGGACTAGCGGCTATTTTTCAATTCAGTTATTGAGGAAAGCACGTTTAGATTAGGTTAACGGGGAGCGGTGTGCAATCCCGTTCATGAACACACACTCACACAGGTATACAGACAGACACGCACCCACACACATACACATACACACACACACATCGTAAATTAAAGCCGCAGATCATAGAAGAAAGAGAGCAACACTGTCAAAAAGTATTACATTAAGGTTAAGAGACATGTGTTAAGGGCATAGATACAAATATGCACACACACACCCACCCACACACACGTGTGTGTCACCGGTATGCGATTATTGGTATCTGTTGGATATCTGGATGTAGAACGAGTGACAGACTTTTCTCTTTTTTCTTACACCCCACTGCGAGGTAGGATCCGCAGTCATTTACGGATGACCATTCACTGGGCGAGGGATGTTAGCGGACACACACACACACACACATATAAAGCCGTACAACAGTATTTGTAAATACACTTAGAGTCGCGCACTCATATATGCCTGCATACCACTAGTGTGTATACATGTGCCTAAATACATCCATACTTTCAGCTGACATGCTTCAGTAACATACAGGCTCATTCCGAAGACAACATATATAAATATATAACAGTTACAATACATATTATGGTTACCAGTCTAGTCTTCTGGTCCTGTCATTTCGCTAGCTGGCAGGAGTTCGCTCTCCTGTTGGCAATATATTGGACACAGGTTACGTCGTTAACCAACTGGAGAGGGTTTCCTTTGGGAATAAAAAAAAAATAGTAGTAACTACTACTATAAACAACCTTCACAAAAATTCAAATAATACAACCAACACTGAAATCCATTAAAAAACCATGTGACTATAAAGAATGTAGAATCATTCAAAAGAAAAGTATTCTATAGATAAACACTCCCAAACGGAAGAAGAAAATTTGCCAGCTTCAACAAACACTGCTGCATTTTACCCAAACAGTCAGTTGCGGAAAACAGCAGAGCGAAAAGCGTCATGGTTTATTACCACTGCTACCAAGCCGATTTCATACTAATAACGAAAGAAAATCTGTTTGAAAAATGTCATAGTTATACACCCTGAAGAGATCGTAATAATAATAATGCATAAATCGCAACATTTAAATATGCAGCCATATACAATTAATACGATCCAAACACGTTTCGGACAATTATTATGAATAAAACAATTGCAAATAAACATAAAATCTGAATGTTCAAACTTTTCATTCTCCTTATTATAAGTATTGTACTTTACACCCTAAGTAGCCAGTGAAAAATTGTTACATTGGATGGAAGTTAATAAGAAATTTACCATAAAACGCACCATGTGAAGAAACCAGCCTTGACATTTTACAACGAGAAATTCAGTATCAGCCTGGATATCATAACCCTCCTCTTATTACACGCGCGCGCGCTCACACACACACACGCACACACACACGACTTCCATTATATTTGATGTATTAATGAGAAAAGTTTCTTTTATTACAGATCAGAACAATTATTCAGGAGGAAACGTGCCCTGTGAGTTATACTTTCTTAAGTAATATTAATCTTAAATGAAGGCGTGGAGCTTTCAGAAACGTTGGTACGCCGGGTGAAATGCATAGCGGTATTTCGTCTGTCTTTACATTCTGAGTTGAAATTCAACTGAAATCGGCTTTGTCTTTAATTCTTACAGGGGCGACAAATTAATTACCAGTTGCGTACTATGGTCAGTCTAATCGATTGTCCCCTCCCGCGAAATTTCGAGTCTTGTGCCTAGAGTAGAAAAGAACATTAATGTTAAAAGTGCACTGTACACCTTTACAATTACACATATACATATTCTCTCACATGCGCACACATCCTCTCACACACGCACATATGAGATAAGTCAGTTCTAAAGTCGTTTTAACGGAATAAAATCTTTACGAATATTAAAAATACTATTCTTTGATATAATCTGTTAAGAAGGTAAAAAATTTAGAATGTAAAAAAAATAATTAATGAATAACTGCTTATCTGATGGTAAATAATAATTTACTTCAGACTGATTATCTCAAATTTATTGTCAAAATACGAGGTTTTCTTTCCAACCTAATAATTTAAGGAGAAACGGTGAAAGAAAGAGTCTAAAGAGTGTACTATTTGAAGGTTCATTGAATCAAAATATATATCTTTAAGAACGATGTATATGTATTTGTGTGTGTGTCTACACATGAATTCCACTATATTTTATTAATAATATATTTTTTTTCCTCAACAGACCTGCTCTTGGCAAAGCAGCACTAAAGGTGTAAGTTATTGAATTTTGCAGTATATTAATGTGAAAGTTGTTTCCTATAACATATCATTTATAGGTGTATATACAAAATGCCTATTCTTTAACCTTTGGAACTGAAAGTAGAGAAAACTATAAAAAGTAGCATTTCCTAAACATCCACATACATACATGCGTACAAAAATATACATACATACACACACACATACATATATACATATGTCTTATATA
>NC_068995.1:55101084-55102347 GCF_001194135.2 Octopus bimaculoides | reverse complement strand
ATATATACACCTACATATAGTAGGCATATGTATGTATGTTGTCTGATCAATAAGTCTCCGAAGTGTTCCTATAGTAACGAACCTAAAACAATCTGAGTAAAGCCGCTTGGCGCAGACTGACATGCAACTCTGGTGTGCGTGTATACTAAGTTATAATGTTCTAGCTCCCTTCCACCGTTTACAGCAGTGCCTGAAATGAAGGTGCGTAGCGTGTGATAGTCGCATTGATCATTGAAAAAGTAGAGCAGAGAATATGTATCAAATTTTACCAAAAGCTTGGTGATACCTACTCAGAGGCATAGGCAAATATTTCAAAAGAGTTTCATATTTATTTACACAATGAAGGAAATCTTGCGCAACTGAAACTGGAGTGTCTCCTTCGACATCTGAAAGCAGTTTTGGCACAAACGTGACATACACGAGTCTCATACCGAAATCTTTTTGGCAATTTTGGGAACGTCTGAAACATTCGTACATTTGTGAGCGGTTCTGCCACTTTGAGTAGGTCTCTGAGTAGGTATATATATATATATATATATATATATATATATATATATATATATATATATATATATTTACATATGATAATTAGGGTATAAATTGATTTTAATCAATTATATTACAATTAATAAGAGGAATGACCACTAAAGTGGGTTCCTAGTATGCTAAATATAGACATCAAATCGCCTTACTACGAAGGAAAATCTCAACAAACGCCAGAATGTAAAAATAAACAAGACAGATGAAAATATGCAAACTAAAACGATTACCTTCATATCACGAGTTCGTTATTGACACTTGCGTAATGCAAAATGCAAATATCTGTAACTCCTATTTGTTTATTTTTACATTCTGGCGTTGGCTGAGATTTTTCGTGTTAAGGCGATTTGACGTTCTATCTTTAGCATATTATGAATCCACTTTAGTGGTCATTCCTCTTATTAAATGTCTCTTGAGCCCTGCTTGCATCATCCTGGCCTCTTCAAATGCTTTCACTCCATTCCACACCCTTGTTCGCCATCCAACTCGATCTGAAGCGAGGACTTCTATATCTTTTGGAGCCATTCCAATTGACTTCATAGCAGTCCTTATGCCATCCTTAAACCTTTTTTTAGGTTTATGCCGATAACGTTTCCCCTCTGCAAGCTCACCATAAAACAGCTGTTTCGGCATGCGTTCATCTGCCATTCGAACAATATGGCCACACCATCTCAATTGGTTCCTCAAAATCATGGCTTTAATTGAGGGGATGCATGCAGATGC
>NC_068995.1:55099875-55100872 GCF_001194135.2 Octopus bimaculoides | reverse complement strand
ATATATATATTCAAAGACCATTCTGGCCATCTCATCTATACTTACATTTATTTTTCGTATTCTACATACTCACCACACGCCTTGCCTTATTAATCTATAGGTGAGCTACTAATACGCATATGGACCAACATTATCGACACTTGCAAATCAGTCAAATGTACACCAATTCACCCTGACCCACCTTATGTGACAACTACACACATGAGCACCATAATAACTCACATGCACAAATTCCTCCAAATTACAAAAAAATAGACACATGTAGAAAGCTAGTTCCAAAGAACAAATCCAACACGCATACATAGACACAGACAAGCACACATACGCACACAGAAACACACACACTTTCACACATACTCACACAATTACAAAGACAAAACAACACAATCACACAGAGCAAATGTAAAATAATTCCTTCTAAATCCTTCGAAATGCCATCCATAAACACTCTCCATATTCTCTCAACGGAAAAAAGGCAAAGAAAGAAGCATAGATAATTCTTTTTACAGTATATTCCCAAACCACGTACCCAAGCACAAACACCCCCGCCCACTCGCCATATTATGACAGAACTCACCTATTCAATTCGAAAGACTTCTTTTTAATAGAATTCCTAAAACTTGAACACTTGAACACAACCTCAAACCTGTATAGACAAAACATATACTAGGAGTTACGCTGCGGTCAAATTTCACTATGCACTAAAACATGGTTACAAACTATTAACCTGCAATTTATTTCTCTTTGACTTCCAATAAACTAATTTTAGATATTTGATAAGATGGACACATGGAAACCTCTTATATTTTAGATTACTCACTGTAACAAAACTATTAAAGCATATAGTAGTTTAACTCTTGTACGCTACATAAATATTCAACTCACGATTTAAACCTCAAATATTCTACAGAATCTATATTTATAATTAATAACATTGTATCCTTGCGATCTTGCGTACACATCACAGGGTCCGAACAAGATATATATATATATATAT
>NC_068995.1:55093106-55099581 GCF_001194135.2 Octopus bimaculoides | reverse complement strand
GTGTATGTATATATATTTTTCTCTCTCTCTCTCTCTATATATATATATATATATATATATACATATATATATATATGTGTGTGTGTGTGTGCGTGTGTGTGTGTATATATGTATATAACATTCATTCAAAAGTCATAAGAGGAATTATTTGGTCGCTATTTCACGAATGGCGAATTGGATAAAGTGCGCATTCTTTCAAAAATATATATTCAAATGTTACTTAAAGTTACATTTAAAGTTAAGCAAGAGGGATTAAAAAAAATTCTTATCATACCCTAAGAAGTTATTAATTAATTTTTTCTCATTTATATCATATATCTCTTATAGTAAATTTATTCTTTCATTTCAGTGTAAGCCGCCTATTTTCTGAATTTTTAGGAGATATTGCGTAAGTATATTTAAAAACAATTTCATATAATTTCACTCACGAAATTTTGTCAGTGAACAGGTCGAGGTTTCAATGCGATGAAAATATTTTGATAGAAATTAAATTTGAATATACAAGTCAAATTAACGGTTTTTGTGTGTTCTTAAATGGCTTACAGACATCTTCCACGCTGCAATAGTTTTTGTTTTAGCACGTGATCTCAGAACAAGACACTTGTTTTGCTACTACATCACGCTGCTTTCATATACCGTGAATAAAACTGAATATCCAGATTAAACAAGTCTTATACAATCCAGCATATATAAATCGAATGTTAATTTTACGATGTATTTGAACGTTTCTCATTTTTGATGAATTGGTAATTGCATTGAAACATATATTTATCCATACATTTACACACATACATATATAAATTGGGTTTTGTTTGTGAGTCTACAACGTTCTGAACAGCGCATAGTTGAACATCGGAAACGAAAAGCACACGAAATACTTGCAAACTTTAATGTGATAATAGCCCAAAATGAGGGAGATGCATATTTGCAATAATAAGCACTTTTCAATGATAGTTTGTCTTGAATACCTATGCATATGGACGTCGTATACAACGCTTATGATAAATTAAACAATATATTTGAAGAGTATAGCTTAGAACGTCTTTTCTCGTGACCTCTGGTACAGGTGTGGAGATTTCCCTTGCAGACTGTTCCTTGCAAATAAAGTATTATTGATGGAATTCTATTCCTTGTTAGGACAAAGGTTAAGCTTCGACTCTGGGGTTATATAACGCTTTACTTCCTCTTTTTCAATTCTCTTTGTTGCTTGTATTCTAAGTTTGATGCATTAATATAAATATTTATACTTAAATATAGAAGGTTTTCCGCCTTTGATTTCTCTTGTTTTGCACGCATACATATATACATATTTTGTATATCAACAGCAAGGTGTTATATGTAATGATTCCTCTTATAGTCATTTGTTACCCAGCGGAATTGGCTACATGTAAGAACATGAAAGTCTTAGTTTGAATCATTCGAGCATTACTAAACTGAAGATTTCTTGTTCTCACCTGTTGGCTATATACATATATATATATATATAATTGTTTATATGTCAATATTTTTTTCAGAACTGACGCTCTCTCAAGCTTCCTGGGAATCGGAGAGTAAGTATTGAAACACAAATTGTCCTAAATACTCGATTGATGTAATATTCTATCACTTAGGCAAACAGTTTATCAAGATTTGTGTTCCAGCGAGATAGAAATTTAGGGAACTCTATATTATTAGGCACGGAGTTAAATCCAGTTAAATCTCCTATGAGAAAATGCAGCCTTTCATTAAACGTCTTTGTGGGATTCATCCTTATTCATCTTATACACCAGATTCCGAACCCCTCCTTAGTACCGAGATATCGAATGCAGAAATTACATACACAAGCAAAGCATATACTACTTAAATAATCTTGTACGTAATATGCTATATACATATCTAACTCACAATTTAAACCTCAGATATTCTACAGAATCTATATTTATAATGAATGATATTATATCCTAGTGAACTTTCGTGCATATCCCTCGTCAACTGCTAGCGTAACGAAATAACCTCAACTACGCTCTGCCCTGCAGGACATGGGTAATAGAAATTCAACATGCAAAATGTCCAAACGATCCATGTTTTAACAACAGCATCCCTTTAAAAGTATACATGATAATCATCAACCTCCTTAATATCACAGTTGCACAGGTTTTAAAATGAAACAAACCATATCCAATTTATGACTGTCACGTCAATGGACCGGCTCCATGTGTATATGGATTATAACTTTAGCCGGTAGAGTTCACAATATTTCGAATAGTGTCTAATCAACTTTAATTTGATGAGCTTCCCTTAGGAAATATATGCATTACATAAAATATCAACATACTATATAAGTTCGGTTTTATATATCTGCATAACGGGTGTATATAATATTAAGTTCCAAATGTTATTGAAGAAATAACCCTAAGTCGAAGAAGCAAAGAATTGTGTGAGAAAGCTTCTATTAAGATATCGAAGATAAGGGCTTTTGAAACATGGATTATTCTATGAATTAACAACAAGAGTTCTGTTTTAGAGAGTCTTCATACTCGCAGTTAAGATTTATAATTTGTGTAAACAGAAAAGTATCCTGCAACAGTTTTGAACGTTGCAAATTATGTAATTCATGTATGTTTACTTCCTATATGAATTATGTTTACATTTTATAAATAAAAAGAAGCCAAATACATTTCTGTTGCACCTATATACACAGCATTCTGATGAATATGCTTGTGGTTCATCGTTTGTCTGTGCCTCTCAACTAACATCAGTAAAAAGGAACTAAATCCGATGATGATGTGGCGTATAGTATTATGATGCACGGCACACTAGTTTACGTTAATCAAACTGGTTTCAATATACACACACGGACATAAATAAAAATGAACTAAACATCAATAAAAATGAAATAAATCGTGTTATGATGCATGGCATATTAGCTTACGCTAATCAAGCAGGTTTCTACATACACACACGTACACACAAACACACATTTTCATAAACATACACATTAATCACTGTAATATTATAATCCGCTGACGAGACTTTTGGTCACCCAGGGAAAAATATGCATAACAGAAACACCTGTTATTTCCTTAATTATAGACAGAAGTTTCGTTTCCCTAGAGTCACCCTTAACATTAAAATGACATCTTACTTCATGAATATCATGACAATGTACCATTTTTGTTAATAAATTTACCGTCTCATTTTCCTTTACATTCAGCAGTGATACAGATAGCAGCGCATCTCAGTAAGTATACAATATCAATCTCTTTTAAGTGTATGTGCCCTACCTCTGCACTAAGAGGACGTTTAATACCAAGGTTAATCTGGTGAACATTGATATTTCTAGTAACATTTAATGTCAATGATAAAAATTGTTTCTCTTATAAAAAATATATTATTAATTTGAAATAGTTATTATGTTAGCTTGTTTTAGAATAACACTAAGTTATATCAAAGTAGGGCGTAATTGTTCGGGTAAAAACTACCATGAGTAGAAGAATCAAACACGAACGACAATACGCTTTTGTACCTGGAAGCTAGTATTTATATTTGGAAAATTGTATGCTTCTCCAAATTCATAATATTACTAATCTTTCCTACAATAGAGAACTAGTAGCAAACGAAATGTATGATTGACGTATACTAAGACGTATCCTGCTACAGATTCTGACATAGCAAAATATGCAAATTAATAAATTTTAGCTCTAATATTAATTGTTTTAACTTGGAAATAGAACTTTTCTTTTCCGCTATAGAAAGAACATTCTAAAGTATATTACTCACAGTTAACAGTTTTTCTCTGCCTATCAACTAACGCTAGTGAATAACAATGATGTATATTACGGTTTTATTTCGATGGTGCGATATTAAATGACCATTCTGCTTCCGATTAGGTAACGAGTGCATCAAAATTCGCCAGTGAAATACGCGTAACGATTGTTTACTTAATGTAATTTTAAGACCAAATTTGCAGTTTATTCGATTTATACGTATGTATGTATGTATGTATGTATGTATGTATGTATGCATGTATGTATGCGTGCATGTATGTATGCATGAAAGTACTAGTTCAATCAGAACGAACAGTTACTATTCTATCATTTGAATATATTATATAATTATACGATTTTAAATATAACGTGAAAAATCAGTCAAATTTAGAATTCCTTTGATTAACACACACACACACACACACACGCACACACACACACACACACACACACACACACACACACACACACACACACATATATATATATATATATATACATATATATATATATATAAATAAATATAGATATTTATCAAAGGAATTCCAACAAAGTTTTGTATATGGTGGATGGTATGACTTGAAAATTCAGATATTGATGTGTGTCCGTTATATATCTGTGGTAATGGATGATCCTTTTTAATTACCATTATATCTATGAATGGTAATTTGGTACAGCTCATCTCCTTTCTAAATTGGAGAGATGAGAGTAGGTTGTTCAGAAGGATATTGAACTCTTCCAGAGTATTTAGAGATTCTGTCCAGATTACGAAGCAGTCGTCAAGATATCACTTCCATGTCTTTTCAATATAATTTTAAAATTTAGTGCTACAGCTTTCGTCTCCTTCTTGGTAAAGTTGTTCTACATAACAATGTGAAGTGAATCGTTGGTCCTATAAAGTCATTATTTAATGAGTTCTTTCTTCACTAATTTAATAATCGCTTTATAGCGGCAAAGATCCACTTCTAATTGTTATTTATTTCTCCATTTTCTTATCGTCTATATATACATTAAACTATGGTTTACCTTTTGAATTGCCTACTGCTGTATACCTTATAACGAGGACCATACATACTGAGCTAATTACCAGGAATGCCTCTATCCCTTAGATGGTTTCAATACGTCTAACATACCTTACATAATATATATATATATATATTAGACAAGCCAATTTTGTGAGGGGTGTTCAGGACATATATAAAGAAAGAGATATAGCGAGAGTCTTACAGCTGTTTCTGGGATATTATGGATATCCCTTCATCAGCCATGATGTGAGATGGTTAACTAGAGGTAAATATCTGTTTTCGATATAGAAATTATTATGGAAAAGTGAGGAGATAGGGAATATAGAGGGACATAAGAGAATGTGATAAGAAATAAAGTATAAAATATTGTAATTGTAGTTCTATTATCCGAGTAAAGTGTTGTAAAGAAGTGGTAAAAAGTTTCCTGTACATAGTAAGTTCCAATAGTAGTTCATGTTTAGTAATTTCAACGTATGGAGCCTTGGATTCTGTGTTGCTCATTCGAAGGAATTTTTTGATGTATATGAACATTTGAGAATGTATTAGTAGTATTTGTGGATAGACGGGTGGGTAGATGTGTATGATCAGAATGATGAGATGTGTCAAAATGAAGACAGGAAGAGAAAATGAAAGGATGAAAGAGAGAAAAGAAGACTAAAATAAAAATATTCAACCCTCCCCCTTAGTGCCTTTCAAACGTATTACGCCACCTTCCACTCCTCATACATTCCTTACATTCTTATCTCTTCCTATCCCTCAGCTACTCCTCTCCCATCCCTCTCATGGTATTTTGACTACCATCTAACACACCTTTTCATTTTCTCTTCCCCTTTCTTTATTTCTTCTTTCCTCACCTATTCCTTTTGACTGTTCTCCTTATTTTAACATACATGTTTTTATTCTCCTGTCGATGTATCTGCATTATGCATAATGCCTGAATACTCAACAAATACCTTTTTCTGTTCTTTAAAACTGTTATCATGTATGGTCGTAATTAATATGTATGTCTCATGCCACAAATATCTGATTTTATTGGTAGTTATTTATATTCCGCATAATCCAAACAGTTTTCCCCCTAAGAAATGTTTATAACATTTAGAATATTTGCAAAGTTTGTATCAGAGAAAATAACATGGGTATTTCTTTTCATTTCTAGAGTGCAAGATATCAATAAATGGAAAGAGTAAGTTTTTTTCTTTTGATAATTCTTATTAATTCATTTGCTAACTCCATGCATCACGTTTTATCTTGTGGCTAGCAGATCACAATTACTAGTCCGCAGACACATGTATTTATCCTTGTTCGAAAACACAAGCACACGCGTATATTCTTTTATTCTTTGATTTGTTGGTCATTCGCCTGCGGTCATACTGGAACACCAACTTCAAGGATTTATAGTCGAATAAATCGAACCTAGGATTTACTCTTCAAGACCCTAGTACTTATTTGATCGATCACTTATGCCGAACCGCTAGGTTACGGTGATGCAATCACACCAACATCGGTTGTCAAGCGATGGCGGTTGTCGTAATGGTGGATAAACACAGACAAAATGTCACACACGCTTAAATTTATACATAAACATATATATTTATACATAAATATATATATATATATAATTAAAAAACGTTGAGAAAAAAAATAAACAAACATATACTACATACAGCGGCGGCAGAGGACACACAAGGTCACCAACTCTTCACC
>NC_068995.1:55091948-55092890 GCF_001194135.2 Octopus bimaculoides | reverse complement strand
ACACACACACACACACACACACACACACACACACACACACACACACGCATATATATATATATATAATTAAAAAACGTTGAGAAAAAAAATAAACAAACATATACTACATACAGCGGCGGCAGAGGACACACAAGGTCACCAACTCTTCACCAGTTGGCGCAATTTCAGCGATTATCGATATGTTTGATTCCATTCTGGTGACACCGGCAAGAAACTTACTTGGAATAGGACCAAAGCATAAAACACGACGGGCTCTAAGCGTAACCGTTTCTGGTCGGATGAGGGATTAAACAAAGAAAATGAAGTGCGACGGCCGTTTTTCAAGCTGCGTTCTTTTTGTTTCTTTGAGCGCGCATGTGAGTGGGTCAGTGAGTGTGAGCATACACATGTATGTACGTATGTATATATGTATGTATGTATGTATGTATGTATGTATGTATGTATGTATGTATGTATGTATGAAAACTTGAATGACGGACAGAATCAACAACTATTGAAAAGTTTGCAAGGCACAACAAAAGTTTTATAAAAATAGATAAATGAGTGCAAAAGCAATAAAAGAGAATGACTTTTCCCAGACACAACAGAATGTATCATTTAGTTCAATGCTAAATTGAAGGCGAAACTGGCAAGAAACAAACATTTGTACAAATGTATATGTATATATATATATAGTTAAAAAAAACAATAACAAAAAAACAAAAAAACAACAAAGTGAGGACGTGATATGGATAGTATTATTGGACGCTCAGGAAAGGAAAGAGAGAGTGTATGACGTTTCGGGCGTAGCCCTTCGTCGGAAAGATGGAATGTTCGGAGAATGGAAGAACAGAGAAAGAGGAAAATGGTACCGATGCCCACGAGGTTACATGATGAAAAGACCGGAAGAGGAGGTGGTGGGGGAAAAGTTCTTTCTAAGATAGGAGAGTGAAAATGGGAGAT
>NC_068995.1:55087042-55091713 GCF_001194135.2 Octopus bimaculoides | reverse complement strand
TGTGTGTGTGTTCGTGTTTGTGTGGGGTTGTCGGTGTTAGGTACGTGTACGTGTGTGTGTGTATTTTGTATGTGCGCGTGTGTGTGTGTGTATGTCTTCTGTGCGTGCGTGTGTGTTTGTGTGTATGTGTATGTTGTGTGTATGTGCGTTGCTGTGTACGTGTGTGTGCGTGCGTTTGCTATTGTATATGCGTGTGTTGTTTATGCCCATGTGTGTATGATTGTATGCGTGTCTGTGTGAGTGTGTAGTGTTGGTGAGAAGTGTGTGTGTATATATATAACTATATATATATATATGTGTATATATGTATATATGCAATTATGTATGTCTGCTTTGTGTAACTGTATATATATATTTATATATAAATACATAAATACATATATCGTATCACATCGCATAATATCATGTCATTTACATAATCATGTGTTGCTTGTGTCATTTCCCCATTAGTTTATATTTAAACGCGGTAAGATAAAAAGCAAACATTCTTGTTTATTTTGGGAGAGCTGTTTTTAGCGAAACTTTTCTGTACTACACATTTTCTGTTCCATATGATTATTATACAGATGCAGCAAAATTGACTGTGTGTGCGGGCGTCTGTATACCTATCTGTGTGTCTTTCCGCTGTCTCCTTCTCATACACATACACACTCACATATGCTATTATATATAGAAATTTTCAATTAAATCTACTATTATAATTTTAACTTTAATAAGAGATCACGTATACACTGCCTTCTAAGGCGCAGTAAATAAAAATTATATAATGATGTTAATTGTATTTTGTACCTATAAAAATGAATAGCAGTATTATTTCCAAACTTTCCATTTTAGTATGAAGATCACAAACGATAAGGTTACTGTTGTACTCGTAAGAGACCAGCGTTTGTAAGTATA
This sequence comes from Octopus bimaculoides, assembly GCF_001194135.2. Classification (NCBI taxonomy): domain Eukaryota; kingdom Metazoa; phylum Mollusca; class Cephalopoda; order Octopoda; family Octopodidae; genus Octopus; species Octopus bimaculoides. Next base: position 55,090,816 of record NC_068995.1, on the reverse strand, counting down.
CATCTATATCTTAATATAACTAATAAATATCCGTCACATCCCGTAGTATCTATTACAGTTGAACAATACTAAATAAGCTACAAATAGTAACGATAATTCAGCGTTTGGAATCTTTATACTTTAAAGTGTTCCTCATTTCCTCTTCTTGCTATATACAGAAAAACAAAACACGTTCAAATTTGTCTTGTCTTTTGATAATCAAATTTACTCTTAAACCATATGTCTATAAACATTACATCTAATGAATTCTACTGATGCAAATGTTTCTTCGAATTAATCAAATCCATAAACTGAGCATGACAATCAAGGAACAGATTGCTCTCCAAATTCAAACCATGTCAACTATCACATTGAACTTTGCTTATCCGGTATTTTAACATGTAGTACCTTTGCCTACATTCTCGTTCCCTCCATATATAGATTGCCAGTATTCATAACTATGTATTTCCGTATAACGACTTCCCAGTGTCTACTAAATTTTGATGCTTCAAAAACAGAGCTGTCGTTACGTAACTGACACTCTCATAACGTGTCGCTTCCTTGTTGACAAAGTATTTTCGCTAAACACTTCTATATCATTTAATATTCTGTACTCATGTGTGAATTTCAACAGATTTGATCTATCGTATGTAAATAAAGTGATTATATAATAATTGCATTTCTGTGAACACGCAAATTCACATTGGACACTGCAAATTATAAAAGGTAAGTTCGACCTCGGAGGAATTTGAACTCAGAACGTAAAGACAGACGAAATACTGCTAAGCATTTCGCCCGACATGGTTACATTTCTGCAAGATCACAGCCTTACATTAGCATGCAGATTATAAAACGTTGAGCGGCTCGGCAGAACCTTCCAGAGAGCAGAAGTGAAAAGTAATCTTCAAATTCAGAAGTAAGGTTATATTATGTTCAATAGACACAGAAATTATACTTTAAAATCTGTGCGAAAAGAAAAATGAAATAAAACATAGAATATATCGAAAAGAATGAAACCGCATTAAATATTTTTAAAACGTTACATTACAATAAATGTTGTTGCCCCATCTGTGCCTTATTTTTGTGCTTATAAAATGTTTATCTAAAGTTTTGAAACATAAATCCTAACATTTTTTCTCTCGTGATTATATGAAATATTGTTTCCTTCGGTTCTTGTTTCTTATGCAAGTTTGAGATCTTTCAAGATTGTGATTGAAGATTTCCAGCAACATGTGCTGAAATGTTTGGACAAAGATAAGAAAATGACCGCTGACGAGCACAAGTGAGTTTAACTATTTATTTCATATTTGAATTATCAAAATGCAAAATAATTGTTCCTTATTAGTGTAACATTAATACACTAATATGTAAATGGATTTACATATTTATAGTATTTGCTAAAGAGATGCTTCCATGTTCATCAAATTCTATGGAGGAACTGATGTATGTGCACACACGCACACGCACACAAACACACACACATATCGATGTCCCTTTTTCTGTCTCGTTATTTGCGTATTTTGTACATTGGTTTTCGTATTACCTACTGTATACTTAATGTTGGTGATGTCCTGTACCCTCATGCATATATATATATATATATATATATATATATATATATATATATATATATATACATGTATGTGGAGACCACGAATGACCATGGTATTGCTCATAGAAAGTTACCCTCCGAGGCACAAGTCCGGGCAAGGTTGTTTATGGAAGACCAGCAGTCGCCCATACGTATCAGCACCCCCTCTCCACGCCACCGATGAGATCCAAGGGAAACACAAAGGCCGATGAAGCTTGGCCCCAGTGACGCCGCAACTCATTTCTACAGCTGAATGAAATGGAACAACGTGAAATAAAATGTCTTGTTCAAATATTATATACATTCCCACGTAGAACTTTTGCGTGAACTGGTGTTGGTAAAGAAACAAACGTAAACAATTATGAAAGAACAGTTTAAATCTCTGTGTTTTTATTTGGAATAACCAGAGACAGACACACACACACACAGACACACATATATATATATATGTTCATGATTTTTCTTTTTCAGGTTCTGTAACATAAAATCTCAGAGTTTCGACGAGGATGATCTTGAAAAAAAACCCAATGATGGTTAGTTGCATTTGTGTGAAACCATTTTTTCCGAGCGTATATAAGTTGGTAATTTTTATAAGTGATATCGCAAAAAATCATGTATTTGTGAGGCACGGCAATTTTGATTACATTTTCATTTTTGCATTTTTTTTCATGTGGATAGAAAATAACCCAATTCATAAAATGGAGGCGAACTATATTATGTTGTTCAATTTTATTTTATAAGCGTACATTTAATTGTTATTTGGTACCCCGGTAAAATCATGTTTTTGCTAAGCAAATTCGTAATTACTTCGACTGCAGGCACAACGGAAACATATTTTTGATTCCTAAATTAAAATCTTTATATATTAAACTTGTAAAAGGCGACAGAATATACATTCTTATTTACTTATCTATTCTGTCATATGGCTCTATGTCATATTCCAAAAGTGCAAGGTTTTCGTGATTTTAAATTTTGGCTGGAACTCTCACAAAATACCTCTTGACATTTTGTTAACACTTTAAATACGAACTTGTTTAACAAATTCCTCGACCTGTGCAAACAATGATAAATGTAACAATCAATAAATTTGTTCAAATAAATTATGTTATAATATGTGTACATTGTGTTATCCAATATTATCGACATAGAGAGTTATGAAATGAAATCTTTCTTCATAATATACGTACAATAAATTGAAATACACATTGTTAAATGCCTCGTTACTATACGTTGTATTACACAGGATATAAACACAAATCCAACCATTGTGCTTGGTCACAGCATTAAACGCAGGAGTTGTCATTGAATTGTATAAATATTATTATTTCAATGAAGATAATTCCATTTTCAATTACTTACCCTTCAACAATTTTATATGAAATATTATGTTATAGATAAGTAAACAATACTCATTTTCAGTTTGAAATATAATGCATTTCTATAATTATTTACTTAAAATGTTACTGTTCCGCTGTATTTTCAGGTGCGATACCAAAAAAGTCTCCGATGCTGGCATTCATGGCAATTGCCATCTGCACTCTGTTACTTAACTAGTACGTATATTTTATTAAAATAATACAATTATGAATGTCTAAAATATGAAACAAAGTCTTAGAATATCCAGGTTGAATACATGTTTCCGATCTCAATGTGATTTAAAATTTCCTTCTATTATTGAAGAGTTTGACTACACAGTTCAGTCAGAAAGTTACATTAAAATCGTTGAGATACAGCACTTTTTGTAATACTTTATACTTTTCTCTTTTTCTATTCCCTCTCTGTTTTTGTTTCCGAAAAAAAAAACAAAAAAACTTGGAATTATCACGTAAATTTGATGTTTGATATTCTGAAATTAAAGAACATGCACACCATCCAGAAGAATTATAGAAAGAGAGAAATATTGAAAATCATTGCATATTGAATTAGAAACTTCACAGATTTCTCTTTGCTCAATAAGAATATTTGAGAATTCACAAGTGTTTCTCATTGTAATGAAAAATATAAAGTGATTTCTAAGAAAGTCATCTTTCGAAGGAAGGCTAAGTGCGAAAATTAAATAGGCCTTGCATTTCGTCAACATATCAAACTAAACAAAGAAAGAAGCCCACAAGATTAAAAGAAAAATGGAAATTGGAGAACATCATTACAACCTCTAGTTTATTAAAAAAGAAAGGAAAAGGAAGTGTAATTTAAAAACAATAAAT
>NC_068995.1:55073689-55086829 GCF_001194135.2 Octopus bimaculoides | reverse complement strand
CTGTGTATTTGTAGATGGATAACATGTTTAAAAGCTAATGTCTATAAGACAAATATAAATGAAGCTCTAAAAGTAAATAATGATCGCGTATATCTCACAAATATCTGACAAATATCTGACAACAGCGTATGTTGCTTCTTCCTGATCAAAAACATTTAGCAAAACGCTTCAGGTTTTCTTTTCGATTTAAAAGTGATAAAGTTTCTCAAAAACAAACGTGATTTCCCAGTGTGTTTACCCAGTGTGTTTTCCCAGTGTGTTTTCTCAGAAAACACACTGAATGTAATTCAAAAATACATATTTCCTTTTATGCATTTGCTTACCACATTCCTGATTTGAAATCGTGTACTAAAATACATATTATTGTATTTCGTAACAACGTGAGCCTCGTCCAGGCTAGCAAGACGTTGAAAGACGCACACACACACATGGACGCACACACATACACACAATTGCACACAGATATATCTATATTTAAATTTGGGTCAACGACTTTACGCACAGCACCACCCCTCAGTGGTGTTGTGTGTAAAGTCGTTGACCCAAATTTAATGTTTGTTCTATAACTAATGCTTCTTTTTCTTTCTGTTCTTCATTGTTTTAATATTTAATATATTTCTCTAAATTAATAGCACAATAATTAATCTTATCACGTTACATACTCAATAGGACCCATTTGATGCTAACAATATTACTTTACGCCCTCTGATAATGTTGCCTGAAACGTCCTCTCTATCACAAATGAAACAAATGTCTAAATAAAGATGATTCAATTGATTATGTCTCTGTTTATTGAATCACATTTCCTTATGAACATCAATAGTATTGGGTTGGTGCATAATTATTGCGGCTTTTCGTTCAACAAATTTTATTCAACAAAGACAATAACATTATTTAACAAAAACTTCCGTAAATTACGGTCTGACCGTCTACCAAGCAACAGGGAAGTAGTAATGGAAGTAGATGGTGAATATGCTATGTAATAATCATTTAAAGATGTTTTTGTTACATGTTTTTGTTGCATAAAATTTGTTAAAAAAAAGCCGCAATAATTACGTACCAACGCAATAAAATATTGCAGAGGTAGACAAAATAATTTAAGAACGTAGAGAGATATCATTTCCTGTAATTCAGTGGTCCAATCTCCAAATTTAATTCACTCCTTTTATCTTAAATAAAAAAGAAAACGTTTGTAGTGCTGCAATGAACATTTAAAGCTTTCCGTTGTCTTTTCCACACCACAAGATTCAAGATTAAGCAGACAAAATGTAAATGTATTGCACAATTCATTTCGTGTTAGGAGTTTGCAGTTTTCTTTTATTTCCGGAAGTTTTCCGGAGTTGTTCTGTAGTGCGCCAACAGATGGCAGCACACAGTTGCATGCACAGTGAGACCTAGCGGTGACATTTATGCAGCAATGTACCAAGTGGCATTGCTGTGTTTAATTAGCAAGTTGTGAAATTTGTGTATATTGTGATCGCACATATTTTGTAGTTTGCGATATGGTCACCGACAAGAAGGTGGACCAAAGATCTTACGTGAACTTTTGCTTTACACTTGGGAAGTCTACACATACATTTAGCGTGTTTCGGTAAGCTTACAACAATGCGGCAATGGCTCGTACGCAATGTTTCGAGCAGCACAGTCCCTTGAAATGTGGAAGAACTCCCCTAGATGACAATGAGCGATCTGGAAAACCTACCACGAACATCATGCTTGGAAATGTGGAGAAAATTCATCAGCGTGTGCATGATGATCGTTGGTGGACATCAATGGACATTTCTGATGTCGTTGGTCTGTCGTATAAGTTCGTATAGATAATTTGAATTGATTATGTGGCGTCTCTCTGAAAAGATCGTCCTCCATTTTTGGCAACTAGACAGAATAAATATCCAGTCGAAGCCTGTCTAGATTTCCGTCAGCCTGCAGCTGATGATCTCTTCTTTAAGTCGAGGATGATCAACGGTGACGAGAGTCGTGTCTACAGATACGACCTCAAGACGAAGCAGCCCTGCATTTCCACGACTTAAAAAGGCACAACAGAGTCCCAGCTCATTCAGGACCATGAACCAAATGAATCAATAGATATACTAGGTGCCATAAAAAGTTATATCGAGTGAAGGAATTTCATCAGTATCGGTGTTGCATCAAAAACTCCTCATTGTAGGCAAACGCAGCAAGGCAGCGAAAGCCGGATCGAAAATCCATAAAACAGATTTTTTAGCTCTGTGACTTGCGATGAAAAATGGATTCTTTACGATAACAGGCCACACTCAGCTCAGTGGTTGGAGGCCGACGAAGCTCCACGGCACTTCCCGAAACCAAAGTTGCACCAAAAGGTCATGGTGACTGTTTGGTGGTCTGTGGCCGGTCTCATCCATCACAGCTTTTTGGATCGAGGTGAAACCATTACAGCGGAGAAGTACTGTTAGCAAATGGATGAAATGCATAAGAAACTCCGACAACAAAAGCCAGCATTCGTCAATTGAAAAGGACTAATTCTTCTCCACGGCAACGCTCGGCCGCACGTTGCACAATTGAGACTGCAGAAGTTGAACAAATTGGGCTACGAAATTCTACCTCATTTGCCATACTCACCAGACCTCTCGCCTACCGACTACCACTTTTTGAAGCATCTCGACAACATTTTGCGTTAGAAATGCTTCAAAAACTAAGACGATGCTAAACACGCCTTTAACGATTTCATCGCCACCAAACGTAGGATTTTTACGCTAGTGGCATAAATAAACTTGTTTCGCGTTAGCAAAAGTGTGTTGATTCTGATGGTGTTTATTTCGATTAATAAAGTTTTGTTTGAGCCGAGATATGTGCGAGAACTTTCTTGACAACCTAATACATATCCTCATCGAAGCAAACATATCATCATCATCGTAACACCCACGTGGTTATCACGTTCATCTTCATCATAAGTAACTCCAAACAAAACACTTTTTCCATAATTTTTTGTGAGTCAAAATGTTTCAATATTTGTGGAGGAATAAATGCAAATATACGCAGACATAAGTGTTTATGACATTGTTGCATTTGTATTGGGGCGTGTGCGTTATCTACGCTTTGTATATGTACTTGAAAATAATAATTACATATGCTGCCTCGTATCTCCCATGGGTAATGATATGGCTTGAATAATTATGAAAATTAATTAATTACACTTGTTTGAACTGTTATCATGCGACAATGCACCTGTCATGTTTAATCCCAAAGATTCCATATTTCAATCGTAAAATGGGAACGCTACCAAATAAATACTATATTCCCTATTACATCATATATATTTATATATGTTATACTACAATTGCTTGGAAACATACCAAGTTTATGTATATCATTGTGAATGATCAGCAATTAAACAAGTTAATATGTATCTGCTGTTTGTACATAATTCAATATCTTTATCACGAATATACTGAAATATTTGCTTAAAGCTATTCCTCTGTAACTGCAACAGATACATTTAAACGCTATGTAGAGTCAATATTACCGAATATATTCAAAATATATCTAATGGTTTTTGTTTGAACACTACGTGTAAAATTACATGAACAAATCATGTTATGTTGTTTATTAGATTAACTGTGGAAGAAGCTGTTTCCTTCCAGTATTTGTAGTACATTTATTTATCTCTCTTCACATGCATTTTTTTTCTTCAAATTTCAATTTCTATTCAGCAATTTTCTTTTTCTTTTACAACTTCACGGACTCAATTAAATAATTACAAATCAAGAAAGAGTTAGTCTATAATAGTTTCTCCATAACAGTTAAAGTATTGGTTATATATCTAATAATACTTAGTCACGTACAGAATTCTTTATTCGTAATATCATCGAAAGGATTATAAATGTAATTGCTGAATGGACGAAAATATCAACATTTCTGTTGCTCATGAAGTACTTTCAGTAGCTTAACGTTTTGCTGCACCTTTTTACAGTTTAGGCAGATTCGCTTATATAAACCAGTTTAGGAATAACCTGCACAATTTTCAGTCAATATTTCTACCCTTGAAGTTATAGTTATATTTATTACCATGTTTCGCTCCGCAACTCCTGCCTGACTACGTCTTCAGCTGATTTAGTCTGAGTTTCTCATTAGACAGCTTTGCAGTTGTAAGGGATATAAAACTCTTATGTTTTTTTTTCCTTTCAACATTATTCCGAAGAAATACCCTCTCTGAATCGTTAGATATTCCACTCTTCATATAACATAAACATAAAAAGGCATGTATTGAGGACGCTTGACGAATTAAAGAACGCTATTATCGGTGTTTGCTCGAATCATAATATCCTTTATTGATCCTACATTTAGCCCTTTTCAATTTCTTATGAGATAATGCTTTTTCAATATACTCATTTCTATGTTTTCATTACAATTTATATTTCAACGTGTACGCGATAATATAATTCATGTGAGGCTTTATAGAAATAAAGTCTGAAGATATCTTTCGATCAGGGAAGAAATATTTTTCTATGTTAATATAAGAACGTGTTACATACAGGAGATACATGCAAAAATAGGCTTTATACAATTGTTGCTAGAAAAATATTAAATATATTACGTTGCTAAAATATATTTTAGGATAAAAACAAATTACAAATTGGAAAGTTGTTTTGTGTGAATGTTTGTATGTGTTTCTCTTTTTGTTCAATATAAAAGTAGAAATTAAATTTCACTTGAATTTTAGATTTCTATATTACGTTTATGTAAAATTCATTGCTTTCATATTGAGTTACCTTTCGATATATTTACTTTTTCTATACGGTGTGAAACAGATTACATGCATATTTTTTTCATTATAAGTGAATATCTCTGAAAATTTACTTGTGAAATGCTGTATACTGTTGCCATAATACACAAGTATATTCTCAACAAGACATACATGCATGTGTGTGTGTGTGTGTGTGTGTGTGTGTGTGTGTGTGTGTGTGTGTGTGTGTGTTAGATTTCACTTACGCATTGTGATACTAATAAACTGGTGTAGAACACAATATACGTTTCAGAACAAAGTGTTAAACGAGTGTAGAGGGGTAATATGAAAAAGAGCTGACACAAGAAAAACGATGGATATCTTATAAATTTCATTACCTTACAATTGTTTCTGTTGTAAAATGCAGTGAAATCACAGTTGAGTACCTCAACCCCAGAAACAGTAGTAAGCTGATAAAGTTCATGACATAACCATAACTTTTGCTGTGGCATCGATACATTTTGCAGCAACATCTCTTTTTATAATAAGAGAATCAAACATAAAATATGATAAAATCATAATTGAGCATTTAATTGAGTTTCACTGTTTTCCTATTGTTCCTATGTCTCATTTGACTAACCCCACAGGTTAGACTCTGCGTCCTTAAAATGTTATACAGACTTTATCATTATTTTTAGGATATTTCTTTAAAACTTCTGTTTCTTATTCTGTTAAATACCAACCTTTATGATCGCATTCAGTGCATTCTGACACAAGTTTAAATTTATATAAAGCTAGCAACCTTGACATTTCACAATCACCTCCGCTAAGTGTTATTTCATTAAGAATATCCTATTGATTAAGTCGATTAAGTCATGTTACCAATATATTGACAATTCTATTCGTTTTGAAATACTGTATTTGTTTGGGTCGATATTTTCATTTGGAGAAAATTATCATCTCCGTGTGATTTTCCCTGTTCTCGTTACACTGTTATCACAAAGATAACTTATTAGACATACTGTGAATATCAGCTATTCCCCTACTCTGAATAGATGCTCGTACATGACTAACCAGAATCAAATATACGTATTCAGTGAGTGATGAGCAGCACAGTGCGAAATACCATAGTTTTTGTTACATCATTTAAATGAAATGAAGTTAGGCATGATTATTCAGAAAGAGTCTCCTCACTGCGTATGCCACATGTACTTGGCAAGGTCTTTTTCATACCAGGTCGTGTGAGAAATTCATAACTGACCATTTAAAAAAGATTCTGCAAAAAGAAATTATGATGATACACCTGGCAATAACTTACTATCACCAAAGATTTCTTTGACAAATCTTATAATGCTTGGATATTGTTTAGTACGTTGCATCTCTATAGATTATAGAAAGTGATATTATTTAAACATATGTGAAACAAACGAGCTGTTGGAATAGTTAGGTTTCGAGGTGTTTCGAAAGCTTCTTACTAAATTATATATGTCGAAAGCTGCGCAGCTCATCTTGACAATAATAATTTCCATGCGTTTACGTCCTATAAAAGACGATGTTACCATTCTTGTAGCCCTAGGAAAACATCTTTTCCAGGTGGCTATCGACACACACACATATATTCATGTATGTAGGTATATAAAGTATATTGCGCATTATTCGACATTTGAAGGTGGCGTATTGCGTGTATTTGTTACATTAATTATACATTATTATTATTATTTTTATTTGAATGTATGCTATCATTGGTTCATGGTATCTCGAATACGCAGAACGTTATTCTATATCTGCAAGTTTACAGTGGAGCGATGTATTCAATCCATACACCTTAATTTTTATAACGATTTATGATTGGATAGGATAAACAATTCTGTAAGATTTATTAATGAGAAAGAATTTGCAATGATAACTCTGTTATATTCTCTAACCTTATGTACAATAAATTTTACTACGCTTTACCTCTCAAGGATGATTATACGGCTGTTCAAACATGTTATATATCGTTGACTTAATACAATGAAGGTATTTACGAGATATGGTCTCTCTCATTTAAATGCAGCTCACTACAAATATGGAAAGACTATAATTTCTTTATAAAAATGCTAAAGGTGTCCCGCGGGAGGATAAATTTCCTACTGACTTGAAAGTAATTCCAAATCTAGACGATGTTATTTGTCACATGGACAACAGAAATATAACTCAAATCAAGTATGTGAAAAATAAATCAATATGCCATTCTAAATATTGTGGTCTGCAGAAATTATCGTATTACTTGCATGGACAGTTAACTTTAACAACATTTCCAACCAATATTTTGCTATATTTTAGTCTGTCCGACATTTTGGCTATCCAACAGACAAATTGGTTGTATTTTATGAGATGGACCTTGTACGCAATTTAACATGCTATAAAACATAATTTGAAATCCTTTGGAACATAACGAACATGAGCCGAGTTAATCAGTAAGATAATCACATTAACATTATTATCAGTTCATTAAGAAGTGAAACGTTTGGAATATATTTCCTATCATAATTTTCTTCACATTGTGAATATAAGCACAATCAAGACCAGAATTCACAAAAATGAGCAATAATAAACGCATATACAAACTCACATTGGCACACTAAATTATTGAGTTAATATTTGTAGACAACTGTCCAACGTAGCTGATGTATCCTCTAAACAAGAATAAATAATTTCTTATAAAATATATCATATGCAATGCTGTGGTAGTGGCTAATCATCCTGTCAAAAGAAGTAAATGACGCTAAGATACCTGCAAACAAATCCTACACAAGTTGAGTGTGACATCATACAAAGTATTATGCATTACAAGTCTGATTTAAAGGAAATCAGAATATATTGAGATTACTTACATTACTTAGTTAAGTTTCGGTCGAAGTTGTCCCACGCCATGTCTAATTTAATAGCACCACCTGGAAGGGATACACAGTGAGCTGTTGGGCACCATAGCCCATTCGAGCAAAGAATTATTGCTTTCAGAGACATATCCGGTAGTGAGTGGTTTGTCTGGTATTTGTTGGGGGTAAACATCTAGGGACCGTTTGAATGCTGTGAAATCAATTTCCTCCGTTATATAGTCATGCATAATGTTGAAGAGAGCAGGGCCAGTTGAGGTGAAATAGTTCCATCGTAGTGTTGTCGTACAACACGAACATCATTTCTGTAATGGACAGAAGCCTCGGGTGAATTTTAAAGATGATGCCTATATCATTTGGCGATGTTGATGGAATATTTTCTACATCCTACAGATGATATAGCGCTTACGGTGGCGTTCAGGGGAGTAAACCGTGAGCTTTGTGAGTTCATCCCAATGGATAAAACATCTCATATCATCTATTTGTCTTGTGATTGATCTCTGTGGAGCATTTTCTAATTATAATATATGATGTATGATTAATGATGTTCTCTCTCTCTCTCTCTCTCTATATATATATACACGCACTTAAATAGGAAGTAAATTTATGTTATTCTATACGGATAGAAACATAGAGAATAGAAGGTGAAAATGCAATGGGGAATTTTCAAGCGTTTCGTGGAATAGAAAGACGTGGGTGCTATTCAGCAACTGTTTTGCTTCTGCTTGGTGTTCGAAAATTCACTTGATTTCATGTAGAGAATATGGCTCACATTAGTATCTATTCAGCATACAATTGGATTGACGGAATATGATCACGTCGTTAGGCTGAGTACATTTCGTTAATGTTTAATGTGACAACCATTTTATATGTTGAGTCTTTGGTGTAAGGAAAATATTCAGACGTCCTGGCAATCTGATAAGCTACTTTTCAACACCTCCACCGATGCCTAATCGTTTAGACATAAAATTATTTGGCGCTATGGCAGAAGACACTTGGTTAGGTTGCAACTCTGTGGAAATGAACCCCAAACCATGTGATTAAAAAGCAAGATCCTTAAACAAATTCGCATTTATGAGTTTAAATTCGAATGGAATTAAAATGATTTCAAGTTTCAGAAATAAGAAACATCAATCGTAGTAGAAGAGAGAACCTGGAGATGCTTTATATCAGAATATTTTTGGCAAGGGTGAATTAGACATAAACGTCTACTTGCTTATCTGTTGGAAGGTTGGTTTAGATATTTATTTTTATGTGTCTCAAGGCATAATGTAACAAGTCAGAATAGACAGAATTAAAGAAAAAAAAATCATTTTTCATTCCGAAATAGAATTCTCATAGAGCACCAAAGATACTTGTAAAGTTCCAATATGTAGCAGCAACATATGTCATTCACCTTTTGTATATTACATCGTGTGCTAAAGGCAAATGGACGGCCCATTATATATAGTTAATATATATACTGCGTGTATTTTCCGCTAGCATGGTGGAGTATATACACTCTCAGAGCGCCGAATGTTAAAGCACCTCGGACTCATGGACAAACATAAACATTAAATATATGTAGTTAATAATATGTGTGTGTGTATATGTGTGGGCGTATGAGTGTGCGTGCATGTGTGTCTGTGTATGTGTGAGTGTAGTTTAAAGAAGTGGGTGCAATGGCTTTCATTTGCACTGTCCATTAATTCTTAAATATATGACAGTTGGCCTACATTGAGTGAAAGTTAAATTATAAATGTTCGGCGGCGCTGGTATGAGATAACATTTGCTGGTAAATAAACAAACAAACAAAAAAAAAATGACTTCCTATAGTATGAAGTTTGAAATCTCTGTAACAAGATTGAATCTTAATTACAAGTATTTCATGTGTCCGGAGTATACATGTTATGGCATATTCTAATTGCCATAATGGATATTGTATACTGTTATTTCCATTGCTCATTCATGATATTATATATTTTCCTATTTATTCATAGTTAGTTTGATTAACATTTATCAAATTTGAATAGATCTTGGCCTTTAGCGTAAAACACTCTAATATTGAACTGTAAAACTCTTACTGAATCATACACTCATATTGGTATGTGTCTTATGGGGTCACAGAGGGGGAATTGTCAGCATAGTTTGCCAGTCAAATATAACAACATACGTTATTTGTACCAAGTTCTTTGCGCTTCAAATCCCGCTGATGTCAAGTTTGCATTTTTTCATTCCCCGGAACGATAAAAAAAATGTATAAATTTAGGGTTATAGCATCTTCGTGAAATATTCATTTTCGGTTCTTCTGCAATAGTTTCGCATATCTTATGTTAACTAAACTCCAAATCCCTATGCATTCTTGAATTTTATTACGTTTTATATAATGCATCAAATTTCTTGCTCAGAAATACTTAATAAGTAGTGAATAGAACCATTTTTGTTTCGTTTTTGACGTTACATCGAATACAAACAGCTTTCTACACAATTCTGCATGTCTGTTAGGATTGTATCATCAAGATGACAACGGCCGTTACCTAATTATGAATATAATTAGTTTCGCGATTTTATAGAATCAATTGGTTATCACCAACTGTGATTTATTTCTAAAAATATTCTGACTGAATGAGGAAGCAAAATGAATGGATATTTATGAATATTTATAGTTATCGAAAGTACTTCATTAGGAAAATCAATCACCTGAATTTATGGAATAACGCAAATCAATTTAAAATTAAATCTCACTGAAATAACAGCAATCTTTTGCTAAATGAAGACAAATTAAAAACATAATGTAGATTAATTGCATACGTAATGATATTTTAAAGTGAAGGACAAACTGAAAATGTGATACACATGAAGAATTGTAGTCACTTCCTACTCGCTCCGGTTTTAAAATGAAAAGCATTTAATACATTGATAAAGATTGGACAATGAACCTTTCAGTGTCTAATATATTGAAGTAATCGTGATTTGGTTAGAGGAATGACTTGTTTAAATCAATAATAGCAATGTATATACTTTGTTGAGCTTGCCATAAATTTATATATTATATTTGAAAGATATTAATAATTCATACTTACACACGTGCGTTTTTGCATTTAATTAAATTTTCAGCTGACGAATGCGACGAACTATTCATTAAACAACTGCATACCGAATGATATTAACAAGTTGGATAGTGTTAACACCAAAGAAGAGCCTGGTGTTGGTGATAAACTCAGAAACGCATTAGGGCAACGACTCAATTGAATATATTGATCAACGTCATGTTTTATATGTATATACGATGTCTGTTCAATAAGTATCCGGAAAGTTGCCATAGTAACGAACCAAAACACGCACAGTAAAGCCGCTAGGCATTGATTGACCATGAACTGTGATGTATATGCTCAATAAGATTTAACTTTCTAGCTCGTTTTTGCTGTTTACAACAGTGCTGTGAAGGAAGATGTGTAGCATGTGGTTGTCGCATTGACCATGACAGAGAAAGCTATCTTGACGTTATCTTTTCAGAAACTTACGCCTACTTGAGGAAGTGTATGGAAATGGGTGTATGAGTCGTACACAAATGTACGAATGGTTCAGACGTTTCTAAGATGGTCGACAAAATGTCGATATTGACGAACGTTCTGGGAGATATGCAACGAACAGAACTGAGAGAAAAACATCGTAGATGTGCGTGCATCTGTGAGGGGAAATCGTAGAATTCCCATCTGTGAGTTATGAGAGGGTACAGATTAGTTACGGTTCAGTCCATTATCACTGACGATTTGGGTATAGGTATAAGACGCGTGTCTACCAAGTTTGTGCCAAAACTGCATTCAGTTGACCAAAAAGCACTTGTGTTTCAGTTGTCCAAGACCTCCTCAATTGTGTCGGGAACGATGAAAACGTTTTGAAAACTTTCGTAGGCTGCTGAGCAAGTATCACCAGGCTTTTGGCAAAATTTAATGCAGTTTATCTGCTCAGCCTTCTCTGTCATAGTCAATGCGACAATCACACGTTACTCACCTTCATTCCAAGCACTGCTGTAAACAAAGTAACTGAGCTAGAATGTTGAAACACTTAGTGCGCATGCACACCAGAGTTCAAGATCAATCCGTGCCAAGCGGCCTCACTCTGCGTGCATTAGCTTCGTTAATATGCCGACGGTCTGTATACTTATTGATCAGACAATGATGAAGGCTGGAGGGTATATCAGCCGAAATGTTGTGTTAAGAACAAACAAGATGAGGGCATATCCGTCAAACGTGAATAACGCACATTTCTATAGTAGCTTACTGAGTAAATTCGTATACATGTAAGGTAGTGTCACACATTATTATTAAAATGGAATAAGATGCTTTTACTTGACAGCATACACTAGTTAGGTAGTGCAGTGAAATCTCATTCAAATGAAATAATACCACCTTGAGATGTGATGACATATTCATTTCGGTATTGTGTTTTAAAAGTAAGTGCAGGCGCGTACTAAGCCGTCTTGCTAACAGGATTCCATATTGAATTTTGTTCAACGGTGAGACAGGAATTAAAACAAAACAAAATCATATTTGATATAATTATTTGACATACACGAAGTCCAGGCAATTGCAGATGTACACTCCATGAAATCGACACTAGTATATTACTGTGACTACATATATCAACTTTAGATTGATACAAAAAGAAAACTGAAGCTCAAGAGAAATTGGAACTCAAGATCTAAAATAAAGTAAACTGAATGTCACAAAATAATTTTTGTTACTCACCACCTATGAGTATATCTAAAAATATTGAAAATACATAATCAATCAAAAATCAAAAGTTTATAAATACAGTACATTAAGAATAAAAAAAAATCCTTCACATGAGAGAAAGAATCATTGATCTATGCTATACTTAGATGTTTATTATGTTTTCCCTTTTCCTTATCACTTAGAATTATTAAAGCAAGATGCATTTGTCTTAGAAACGGAGACAAATTTCTTAGGCTTGAAGTGAAGAACTCCGACAAGATTTCTAGAATTACGTCAAAACGGCACCAGAGAGAATGGTCGTAACTTAATGTCTGTGAAATGACAGATTATTCTTTGATTTCTTCTTTTCTTATATGTTACACTTCTTCTATTTTCTTTATTTTGTATTCTGTGCGTGCTTTTAAGACATTTTAAATTTCGAAATAACAAGTAAATAAAAATCGTGCAAAGGAAAATGTCTTAAATAAATATGTATTCACATTTTATGGAAAGACATATTTAGTTGCCACAAATAGTTATATAACTGTTTACTCTACAGTTACTTCTGTTGCTTTTACTACATTATATACAAAAATACACATACACAGTAATATATATATACACACACATATATATGTATATGTATATATATATATATATATATATGAATGTTCACATACATAAACCTTCGTGTATACACGCTATACATATGTAAGCATATATATCAATATATGTATATATGTATATATGTATGAATATGTAGGCGTATATATATCTTTACTAAAATATATGGTACAATGTATATACATGTTTTATACACACACACACACACACATACATACACACACACACACACACACAC
>NC_068995.1:55072730-55073529 GCF_001194135.2 Octopus bimaculoides | reverse complement strand
TATATATATATATATATATATATATATTGCAGGGGCATTTCGGAGTATAAACGTATACGATAGTATATAGATTATATGTTCATCCAACTGTCTCTATAACGATGCACATGAAAGTATATATGTATATATTTTAAAGCGTGCGTTTCTATATCTGTGTATAGGTGAATTTTCTTGTATGTATGCATTATTCTGTCAGCAGGAGTAGTTAAAAGGCTAAAATGCACAGAATTGTTTCTATATATATTTTCACCTAAAATGTATAAAGCTATATTTTTACCTATCTAAATACGAAAAGCTTAACCAGATGCACATTTCCGTTGCTATACCCTTTTATTGAAGAAAGCATAGAAAGTTATCGTTATTCAATTTTCCCTTTTTATCCGTTCCAATGTTTTGCCTTATATTTCTTCATTATTAATTATAGGAAATGTCATGCTTCTTTTTGAAATTTGTTTAAGGTAATCAATATTGCTTTTATCGATGTGAGCAAATTTTCCGTTAATTTTTCTCCTGCATTTTTATATAATTGGCATTGGATTATAAAATCTTTAAGGGCATTAGTATGTTAAAAAGTGTATTGCTGGTGTACACAAGTAAAATGCAGCATCGGTTTTCCTCGGGGTAATCACAATTACCCACTTCCTCAAAATTACACATATGATAATCCTTGGAACAAACCTGCACGCCACGGCAACGAGATCGACGAATTGAATTTTACAATCTCTCACAAACGAAAGGGCCATCTAGCAGGTAGAATTGCATATTTGTCCATTACTCGTACTCACAGACCCCCCCCCCC
>NC_068995.1:55062657-55072626 GCF_001194135.2 Octopus bimaculoides | reverse complement strand
ACACACACACACACACACACACACACACACACACACACACACACACACACACACACACACACACATTCACAGACAAATATACGCACATATAAAAAATGTGATGTCGTCGTCGTCTAGGTATAAAATATCCTTTATTATTGTTGACTATAGAAAGATTTCGTAGTTTGAAGGTTCTGTTGTTTTAATCCAAATGAAAATAAAAATTACGTGTTGACACGAGTGGGGTATAATGCTATTACCATGTAAAATTTGAATTGATTTGGTCGACCCGCTTGAGAATGCATAGGAAACAGACACACAGATAGACGGGGAGACAAAGATCTTTATATATAGAGAGACAATTGTCCGACACGTAGCGGACAACTATTACGAAGAAATCAACTATAATTAAACATAAAATTTTGGCTGTTCAAAGTCTTCGTTCTTTTGATCAATTATTGTACTACACACACGCACACACAAATTTATGTATACGAATATTGTCTGTTCCTGAAAATTTTCTACGTTTATAATGTATTGCGTGTCCAAAACATATATTTATTTACTCAATCACAGTGCCTGCAATTTGTTTCTGAACTGATATAAGAACGTCAAATAATTTCAGTATGGTATTAATAAACTTAACAAACAGCTAATTAAGTTATCTTTAGGGATGTTTTCATAATATTCAAATAAGAAATATGTACTGTGATTTCTGTACGAATGAAAGTCCGTGTCGTTGTACAGTTATCTATCAACTGTCAATGTACGTGTATGTGTCTTCTAAATTTCAGTGTATTAGTTTATATTCAAGAGCGTTCTTTAATGCTAAACATACAATCCGAAAACAGCTGTGGAAGTGTGATCTGTCTCTTCTCATTATTTGTAGCTGTAATTTTGACATATTGCACATTAACTAATATCACTGAATGAATACTTTAACTAGTAAACGTTATAACCTTAGCTTACCGCTAAATTAATTTGATGAGCCGCAATGCCGAAATCGCGTCGTTCTTCATAAAGGTCACGAAACAATGATTGCTTGTATAATTATTATATGATCAAATGAGAAAAGATCAGAGTTTATATAGTTAGATTAACATAATGAAATTATATTAGTTGTTATATAAACCAGTTTGAAACTTCTGAACATTGTAAATATAATCAGTGAACAACTGAATTGCTATTTCACACAGTGAAGAGTGATGCATAAATATTTCATTATTGAACGTCGGTATAATACATCTGGTAGGCGAAAATGCTCGTTCGGATATTGTGGAAATTAAACACCGCCACGCACTCTAATAAGCTGCTAACTTTAGTCGGTTCCTTGTATAATTCCCCGTGCAGATTGATCATCTCATGTGTATTTCTCAAAAGACTCTCTGTAAGAGCTATTACAGCTGCAGTTCCTGAATATCAATATAAATGATAACTTTGCAAGAATATTTGTAATGCCTCCAATGAAGTGAAAACCAATTTGAGTTTGGAGGAAGATATGCCATGGTATGCTTAATAAATTATTACTAACTGTAAACATGTATATAATATATGTTAACTATAAATCACTACATGATGATGAACAAGATTAATTTTTTTATATCAATAAACATCTAATTAATGCTAATTAGATATCCACTGATTGATATTAGTGTATAGTTATTTTAAAATTCAACTTCGTGGATTGTAGGGATTGCTAGTTTCAGACAAAATGTCAGGCGGTACTTAGCTATACTTCATTAAGTCTTGTATTCAAATTTTGAGGAATTCAAAATTGTTGTCATCCTTCAAGGATCGGAAAATAAAATATCATTTATGAACTTCAAACGATAGAGTTGATTTATCGTTTGTAAAAACTTGCAACCCGATGTATTTATCAAAAATGATTATTTGATATATTTTTTTCGATATTAAATTATTTGAAACAGTACAGCCCATAATTCATTAAAACGTTAAGCTTCAAATCTCAATATTCTGAGTTCAAGACACATCGAGTAGTATTACACGATATGAATACGCGTTCCTCCCCAACAACTGGAATGAAATTGCTATTTCATTTGTGAAATTCAAAACTGTGTATAGTACTAAATTAAATTCAGGCATTAAAAAATAAAAAGTTCCACCATACGTTCCAACTAAATTGATTGATATCACACAAAATTGTAATTTTGGATTAAATTGAACTATAAAATTAATAGTTTTAATTTTGTTATTTATGAACATAAAAGGGGTTAAAATGAACAGTTGTTAACTCATTGATGGTTTATGCACGGAAACATTACACCAAACATTTAATAGGTAGATTTATATAACTTTTCTGATTGCCTTTGTGTTATATTCGGCATATTCGCTTTCCTTTTATCTCTGCAACCAGGATTGTGAATTTCTGTAATATATTCCGAAATATAATTATTCCTAATTTAAGTATAAATCATATGTAATTAAACATCACAGATGCAATCATAGAGAATTAGCTGAAGCGTGAAGACGAGTGTAAATATTCCCGTTTGGTATTCTCATATATTTCATAAGTGACACTTCACTTACAATGCAACATGAAAGAAATACGATGCATGTCAATTCCCATATATTCTACTCAATTTGTGGACACTCGTGCGTTTGAAATTCTAATGCTTATAATAACTTTATATAGGATCTAATCTAATTAGATTTTCAATCAAATCAAACAGATAACTATTATGCATATAATTACGTTGAATAACTTCTAGAATGGCATGCTAAATGTAATGCAATAAAATATTATTCAAACATATCAGTATATCCGATCTATAACAAATGTAGAAAAGTCAGGCACAAAATCATCTCTTGGGCTTTGCATATATTTTAAATAGTTGCTTCTGGTCAACTCTGGTCGATTTTACTTAATTCTCAATGTACTCTTCTTATGACCATGACGGCTTATTTCAAGTATAGTACACGTATGTCTATATAATACAATCTATCCGTTACGTTTGTTTTCATAGAAGCTGCATTATGTGAGGTAATAACTAATTAACTATTATTTTGTATCGAGAAAATACATAATGCCTTCCTGGATTAATTTTTCTATATATATACTGGTAAATTACAAGGGACTTATGTACGTCTAGCTAAGAATATAATCGATATTGAGTCATTCATATGCAACTTTCCACAATGTTTCGTAGGTCTACATGGAGACATCCACTGATGATAGGGAAAACAAACATACCTTGTTTCTTTTTCTCTTTAAATATACATTAAAAAATTGAGTAATTACTATCGGTGCATTTGGGCATCATAAAACACCAGCAATGAAGGTAGCAATTTTTTCCAGAACATATTTCAGGGCAAATTGGCACTTAAAAGAACAAATGTAAAAATATGCTACAGCAGTAAAATGATGAAAGAAGATTCGTAACATGATCGTGTGTAAGAAGTGTGTAATCACCATTGTTGTGTATTTATACAATCTGTACATTACAGCTGACGCTTACATTAGGCACAATAACCAAAATACCAAATATTTCTCGATTTCATCAGTACCAAAATGAGTTTTGTTCTCCGTTATGGTATTCACCACAGTGCAGAAATGATACCTCAATCGCTTACATTAGGCTGTGTGTGATTTCCCTGCTAAATACTTCGTTGACGTTCGAATCTAGATGTCACACAATCTCATATAACTGAATTAAGTTTAAATATAGAAAAGCATAAAACATATAACTACTTGAAAGGTGATTTTCAAGAATTATTAATAATTATCAGGAAATTAAATGTATATTCTGTAGAATTGGCATCGCAGATGTAGCACATGCGAAAGTGATAGATACACCTTTGGAACGTTTCCGCCATATCAATACTCAGGATGTGCTATGTACAACCTAGAGTATATTACCTGAGTTTTAGGAAGCAGAGCTAACATATATCTTCTACAGACAACCTATCGACCTACTGAAGGTCATCTACATAACATATTCATGGTTAGAGGAAACTGATAGTGTAGAAAATTGAAAATCTTAACACTTTAATATGCTTTTACGATATATAACAACGTAAAATTAATATATATATATATATATATTATTTCTTCATAGTAACTGTCTTATTTACGTTGTGGTCATTATAAAAGTATAGTTAGTAATTGCATTTAATGTTTCATGTCAGATGGGGACAACGATGAATCGTGTTATAGTTATGAAACTACAAGTATACGGAGTATAAAGATTGTCAGTTGTGAAACAAATATAAACATAAAGCCAGTGTTTCTTTACAAATATTTTTATTAACAAAAGAGAGACAGAATAAATTCTATGCGATAAATGTTATTCTAGAAAAGGAAGGAAAACATACGTAAATCATTATCTATATGTATATGTTCATGTACACACACACGCACACACACACACAAATATATATATGTGTATCAATATTTACATATACATATGTATATGTACAAATGCGTGTGCATGCGTGTGTGTACGTATGGTTCTGTGTGTATATATATGTGTTTGCGTATATATATATGTATAAATATGTATATATTTAAGCATATACATATGTGCATGTGCCATATATAGATATACATATATACACATGTGTTTATATATTCTTTCAGTTGTAAATAGGCACAATTTCATTTATCATTGTTATATCATGTCACTTCCTTTTCCAAAAGCTGAATTTCTCTTGCAATTACCATTGTCGTTTTCTTTCCTTGCTTAAATTTTTCTGTATATTCTCCTCCTAAATGTGACACTATTTGTCTTCATGTAAAACCTGCAAAACTTATTTCATTATATCTTGCACCTGCGTCTTAGTTTGTTTCAATTCAAAATATAAATACATGCACAACTACCTGCCTCTCCATTAACCTACCTACCTACCTACCTACCTGCCTTCCTTCCTGCCTGTCGGGTGGGCAGCCTTCTTGCGTACCTACCTACCTGCCTGCCTACCTACCTACCTACCTACCTGCCTACCTACCTGCCTGCCTGCAGGCCGGCCGCCCTGATGGTGTGTGTACGTACGTACGTACATACCGACCTACCTGCCGGCCTGTCTGCAGTCTGCCTGCCTGTCCTCCTGCCTGGGTACCTACCTACCTGGCGTACGTACGTACGTACCTACCTATCTACCTATCTATCTTAACCCGTCTGTAACGCTTTTGCGTGATTAGTTGAAAGGAAAGCCAGAAAACAAAAGAATAAGGAGAAGGAAAAGAGGGTAAAGTGATGAGTTAGAGGGAAACAGAGATAGAGAGTGCTGTGTATTAATTCTATAAAACTGTGCATGTAAAGTGTATATACAAGGTGTATTACGTAATCGTCGTATTCCAATTTCCTTTCAGTTTTCAATTATTAACCGATTAGCGATAATTTTTCGACACAAACGCAACACAGACTACACTTTCAGGATTTTGGCATAAAGAATGGTAGCGGAGGTGGGTATCAAGTGGTGAAAGTAAAGAAAAGAAAAGAAATAGAAAGCGAGACAAATAGAATGAGGTGGATGAGATTTTAAAGATTGACCATAGGATAAAGTAAAGTGCATAGGTGTGTAGTGTCCAAGAAAGGGTTAAGAGTGCGGGCTACTATCCCCAATGTTCCGAGTTCAATTCCAGGCAGTGCCTTGAGTAAATAATAATAATAATACCTCGAGGAAATAATAATAATAATAATGATAATAATAATAATAATAATAATAATAATAAGGATTTTAAAAAAATCCTTTTATGAATTTTGCTATAGTTTAGAATTTATGTTATTGTACAATTTGTAAAAAATGGTAATAACGTCGGTTCGTACGGAACAGCCATGTTGAAGCTTCTATATTCATCCTCTTAGAGACATTATCTAACCAGCTATTTTGCCTATATACATACATATATACATACATACGCACACAAAAGCACACCATACATACACACACACACATATACATTTATGAGTGTGCCTGCGTGTACGTATGTATGCATTTATGGTGCATGTGTGCGTGTGTGTATGTGTATCCGTACTTTGTGTGGGTGTGAGTGTGTGTATAAAGTACGTGTGGATGCGTTGAATTTTTGTTCTTAGTATAAGTACTTATATACGCTTTTCGGAATCACGCACAAATTACCCTTGCGCGTACACACAAACATGTTATTTGCGAAGGCACAGTTTATATTTTTACTGTTAATATGCAAATGACTTGAGGTTGGACTAAATTTTTTTCTCCAGCAAAAAGTTTCAAACTAAAATCATTTATAAATATTTATTTATTGATTTCATGCAGAGCCGTTCTGTCGTGGCTCGAAGTGAAGTCTATATTTTGATAAAAAATAATTTGAAAATGTTTTGTAACGGTATCAAGTACAAAATGTGTGAGACATTTCAGTTATCTGCTTAAGACTTAAGCGTTCTTTATACCAGTCAGATATGAATAATTGATGAAATACAGCTGAATATCCACACGTTTTTATGTCACCCACAATTTTCTTCAATTTATATTTATACCAAGACGTTCGGAATAAATGCAAGAATTTTGATTTTTTTTCGTACCCTATCGTAATATTTGCATTGCTTCTGTTACTAAGCCTCAGTTTGGTTCCTGATGAGGTAGACGTTTCCTCAAAATCAGTTTTTTTCCATCACATATTCACTGTACGATTTCAAGGAATTTCAGTGGTCTTTTCTATAAAATCAATTGTGCGGCTAATCTATTTTTCCTTGTTGGCCCATCAATGATATGCTTTTGTTGCATCTAACTCATTGTGTACTCAGAACACTTGTAATCACTTGGTCAGACCTTGGAATCTTACACACTGACAATCGATCATTGTTATTATCTTATTTTTCCTAAAGTCTCACGCCAGAAACTAAATGAAAAATGGTAATTTTTTACCCAAATTATTTCTTCTAGTGACTTGAACAATCTAGTGTTCATTTTTCTTGTTAGACTAAGCGTTCTACTTTTCGATGATCTCATTCTCGTCATTTTCTCTCTATCTTTTGGAATCTTTCCGATTGGCTTATTGATTTATATTGTTGCAACTGTACAAATCCATGCTGAAAAAATCACATTGTGCCACGTTTCCAGTGATAAACAATATTTTATATCATTATACCATATCACTTGCTTATTTTACCATATTTCATTTCTAACCCTTTCTTCTTTCCTCGTTCATTTTCAACAAAATTCAGCCATAGCTCATCATTTGTAATATTTTTTTAAAATGTCAAATTCCTGGTTTGTATGCGTATGTTTGCGGATAAACTTCATTATGGAAATGGGAATGAACACAAGTAGAATTGAAAACGTATTTCACAGTCACGCACGTCTCACGTTTCTTTGGCAGTTCAGTGTATATGTATATATTTATGTAACAGTTAAGATTTTTATACGATAACCTACTTTATGCATGTCAATTCTTTAGCTATTTAGATATTTGTAGGAAGGTATGTAAATAAATAATTATAGAATGGCGAATGTGATTTTACCTATCTTGATGCAGTTAGACACTTCATATATTTTAATCTTTCACAGCCACTGTATCTTCTACGCATCACCAAAATGGCTCATGGACATCTATTCCTTCTATCGGTAGTAAGTTCAGGAAAATGGACAGCGCCATTACTCCACCAGTAATCTCTAACATTAATGTGACAATTACGTTTATGTCTAATCTGAAGGTCTTGGAGGGTAATAACCGCAACGAAATGTAGAAAATAAATGAATTTAAGAAACCCGAGAACAAGATTGGAAATATAAAACCAGTTACAATACGAAAGCTACGAATTGAATACATGGAAATATCCATTTCTCTATTTGATTATCATGGTCGCAATTCAAATTCATTTTAAATATTACAATGGGCGCTTCATTTCTTCAAAGTAGTTCCTGTCCAATTGGTTTGGTTTCAATTTATTGTAAAAAGTAAATATTTTA
This sequence comes from Octopus bimaculoides, assembly GCF_001194135.2. Classification (NCBI taxonomy): domain Eukaryota; kingdom Metazoa; phylum Mollusca; class Cephalopoda; order Octopoda; family Octopodidae; genus Octopus; species Octopus bimaculoides. The sequence goes on along the minus strand of NC_068995.1, from coordinate 55,064,739 downwards.
ATGTAATTTATTCCAAATAGTGTAATAAATTAGTGATAAACTGAAGAATAATGGTAAATTTGATGGTAAATAATGGTATAGCATCATATACCGAAGATGATCACACCCAAGAAAGCCATCTTAACTTATCTTATTATATAAGTTAGTTACATACAGAAAAATAAAACTGTATTAATGACAAATGATTTCTAATCTCTGAAAATTAAAGCAATTCAATTCATTTATTTACCTACTGCACCAATATCTAAAAAAAAAAAACATAGCAGCCAGAGTATACGGTGTCTCTCATGCTGGAAGGCAATTCCCTTTGAATTCAAATTGGTCAGAAAATATAGTCCCCGTTGCTGAAGACGTGGCAATAATGAACATCTCGATGCTGAAATGATATGGTATTCACTGAACCGGGATGGTTCTGAGGATATGTTTCTTTATTTTGGCCAAATAACAACAACAAAAGCAATTGAGAGAAATTTATTTCAGAATCATGTACTTGCAAACTTCATAATATTATGATATTCAGTTCTATATTTAAGAGATGAGGAATTATGTACGTTATTTACATTATCTACATTTGACGGATATTTATCCACTTCCTGTTGTTAACACAACGTTTAGGTTGATATACTCTCCAACCTCAATCAGGTGTTCAGGGGAAATTTGTATGAAATACAAAACTTATTTGGGTTCGTTCGCGATTTGAAATCAATCCAACGCGATAACTCTCGTATATTGTATCACTTTTATTATAATAAGAGAGACATTAACAATGCTTTTCTAAAGGTTTGTCGACAGCATGATGATGAGGATAATATTCAAGACGTATACGACAGTGGTAACAATGGTAATGATGTCGATGTTGATAATCATGCTTTAGCGCTTTCTTTCTACCGCATACTCATCCTTATCTTTATTATTCTTGTCATGCTATATCATATATGAGAAGATATGTGTGAACATGTTTCTTTGAAAGTAGCAGTCGTAACATTTAAAGTCAACAAAATTCCTAGTTTATTTCTAACAATATCGAAATTTATGACCTGAACAGTCGTTGCTTATTGATGTATGATTGCAGCTAACATTTTATGAAGAAAATAAAAATGTTATGCAACGGGCAATTCTTTGGTAATTTCTTAAAGAAATACACAATGTATCACAAAACAGAATTCTAACTTGTAATAAGAGGATGAAAGATAAGCAGCAAATTCTAAATACGAAAACGATATTAATTATCTTATAGAGAACATCTCTTTCAGGTGTTAATTACGTGTATTAAAATACGCATTGACACGGAATTGCTCAAGGATCGCATCATTAAAGAAATCCGTTTTCTGTTCAAAAAGGTAACGATACTAGATAATATGCTGTACCCGCATAGCAAATAATTCTATCGAAAGCATTCAGTTAATTATGATTTTTTTTTTCTTCAGAAAGGTTATGAATAAATTGTATGAAACATTAATGAAATTTGCTTCCCATTGAACTCTTAAAGATATATAATAGACAAATGCACGTTTGAAATTCCACGTTAATTAAAATTCATTGTTATCATTTTTCGTTGAAATATTTTCTTTCTAAATTTAACCAGCTTGTTAAAGTGTAGAGATCATTTATTTACGTAGGTTCTGCTTCACTATGAATACATTCATGTATAAAGAGTGAACATTTTTACAGGTAATACACCTCTGTGTAAAGGTATATGTGTTTGCTTACGTTTATATAATTACGTTTCTTCATCAACCTTTCTTAATTCAAGCATTACTGATAAATTTTATCTTTGAAATTTCCTGTTAAAATGCATACAAGTCTGTGTACATTAAGATCAAAATCTTTCAGCGCTTAACACTGAAATTTCGTATCCATTAAAACAACGTTTGAAGACTCGAACGTACGAACATACAATGGAATCTAAAATCAAAGATACAAATAATCAATCTATATGTGAAGTTGCCCATTATGAAGGTATATCTAACGAATAATTTGAATTGATATGCGTAATGAATCCGAGAAAAGTACAGATTTACTTTTTCGATAATAGAATTTCTTTAAATAAGCTTCTAAATATATATATGTGTGTGTGTGTGT
>NC_068995.1:55056133-55062513 GCF_001194135.2 Octopus bimaculoides | reverse complement strand
GTGTGTGTGCGTGTGTGTACGTATGTATTCATACACGCTCATATATATATATATATATATATATATAATATACACTTAAATATATATATGTGTGTGTGTGTGTATGAATACATAGGTACACACAGACATACACATATATATATTTAAAATTGCGTGCATAAATAAGAGAGAGAGTGAGAGAGAGAGAGAAAGAGGGAGAGAGAGAGAGAGAGAGAGAGAGAGAGAGAGAGATATTGTACAAAACTACATCAATCAGTAAGCATCTCTAATGCTATTCTGTTGTGATTCTAATGGCTTCCGCCACTGTGTTGCCATCGGTGGTTGCAATCCGGAAGTCTAAGACTGTGGTGGCATGGAACTAATAAGATACGGAGTTATCTTTTCATATACATATTAGCAAAATATGATGAAGCACATGGAAGTTTTTCTGGGATAACTCGTTAAATAAAGAAGGGGAGGAAAAGGGAGTGAGATGGAGAGAAAGAGAGACAAACAGAAAGACAGGGATAAGAGTGAGGGAGAGAATGTGACGGAGACAGAGAGAGAGAGGCGGGGGGAGAAAGCTGCTCATTTCTACAGCTGCGTAAACTGGAGCAACATGAGATACAGTGTCATGATCATGAACACAGCACACAGCTCGGTCTGGGAATCGAACTTAGGATCCCATAATTAACGATAATTTAACCACTCAGCCATGCACCTTCGCAAACATACATACACAGATACACACATTCATGTATATGTATGTATATATGTGCCTTGTCAGTGGATCTCGCAGATAGAAACTGAATGAAGTCCGTCGTACATGTACGTATATGTCTCTTTGTAGGTTTGTGTCTGTGTTTGTCCCTACGGTGGTGCCGGCACATTGTAGGGCACAGTTGTAATATTCCGCATAAAGATTGATTACATCTTTATTAGCAGACAGTGATTTGAGCAAATCTGGTAGGAAACGATTTTACGACGAGGGCAAGGGGGGATACTTCAAGCAACTGAGGTTTTCTCCTGGCGTTTCTGTGCATGTGCGTGAGCGTATGTGTGTGTGTGTACCTGTTTTAGCATTTTTTCTTAAGCATCTCACCATGTAAATATTTGACAATCTACGAACAGAGACGGGAAACGACTGTTCAACATCCAGAATGTTGCGCTAATCTGCGCTTTGCGATTGAGTTGTCGTTGCTCACTGATGCAGTAATTGATTAAAAATAATCCACGAAATACATCACACTTGATAATTTTAAAACTAAATTCTGCAGCTTAGTGTGTGTAGATGAAATTGAATTGATATCGTTGATTTAATCCCGACAATATTTGTGAAGCAATCACATATATCTGCATCAAATCTAACATCAGTTTTTAAATATTACTGAATATTACTCCATCCAAATTGCTTGTCCGAAAGCAATATCCTGATATCATGGAATATATTATGACGTGAACTTGAAAACATTGTTTCAAATTAAACAATAAACATCCACGATTATATAGCCAAAGGTAAGATGTGATATTACTTACGCTATTTTCTTCATTCACTCGCTTTCTTCTGATATAAAGCGCTGAAAGAAAATTGTGCGTCATTTTATCATAAATATTAACATTGTAACGCTATCAAAATGCTTCAGTTTATATAATATGAATGGCATATGTGTAAATCAAAATTTTCATTAAATATTCCAATACTGACAACGAAACATGGTTCAACATAACATGTAAATTTGAATTTGAAATTAATGAATGTTGAATATCTGCATAATTATATACAAATGTATAAATTCCTTCACACTCATATATATATATTAGCGGGACCCGTGAATATTTCACAGAATTAATGGTAAACTTATTGTTTTGAAAACTTTATCCAAAAAGCCTGAAAGTGTAGCTTGTGTTGCGTCTCTATCAAAAAAATAGTCGCTCATTTTCTAATCATTGAAAAGTGAAGAAAATTGGAATACGATGATATCAATGCATTTTATATATACACTTTATATACTTTATGCCCAATTTTGTAGACTTGATACACAGAATAATCCCTCTTCCTTTCTCACTCCGTTTTCCTTCGCTCTTAGCATTTCCCTTCAACTAATCCCGTGAAAGCGTTACAGACGGGCTAAATAACGGAGAAAAACTAAGTTAAGAAACTAGTACATCTCCATCACTACCCCGCCCCTTTCCCCATCTCACACATCTTCCCTTTTCTCTAGACCCCCCCCTTTTCCTCTTCCCCTTATCCCCTTATCCCCCTCATCTCCTTCCCTTCCCCTTCCCTTCACCTGATTACATGGAACCGTTAGGGACGCGCAAAGTTACAGAATGACAAGCACAATTATTATAAGATATGCATGTAACGCAACACATTCCTTAAATTTTTTCGCCATTTGTAAAGTATTCTTGGAATATTTTTTGTGCGATGTCTAATTCTGTTTGATACTTGCTTAACAATTTTGAATGAATGGGCTTATTAATATTTTATCGCGGAGAAGAAAATTCAGAAACATATATACGGACACATATACATTCGAAGTATTTACTACACCACTCTATTCATAATCTTCTACTGGGAATGAAATGCGGAAGATATTTTTTTTTGACAGACGTTTCTACCAATCCACTTTTGTTACATAATGGTGTATGCTTGTTTGTATGTAGCGTTTGTATGTATGTGCGTATACGTCTTTTAACTTGGAGCTGAAATATAACATTAGACAAGATTTTTGTGCAATACCAGCTGATTTATTTCTATTGTTACTTTCACAATTATCAAGGTCTTATTCAGGATGCTATTTTCAGAGAACACAAATGATCACATGTCAATTTCAAGTCGAATTACTCTAAATCCGATTAGCCGATTTGTTTACGACTTGCCAGAGTTATTTATTCATTAATTTTACCCTGTTCATACATCACAAACTTGAGAGGGAGCCTTGCTAAATGCTGTTTCCCATTTTCAAAGTCAACGTTACTTTCTTTCATCAATATTACCCCAACAATATATTAATTATATTACTCAGACTGAAAGAAATAGCTGTTACTAATATAAATGCCGATGAGAAATAACTCACAGAAATACGCTATTTATATACACATCACGAGGGATCGATTAGAGCTTGATTGATTTATCAAAAGAAAAATCCTTAAATGAAACAAGTATCAGTTTATATATAAAACAATATTGATTTCTCATACAAGTATCATATTATATATCTTTTTTATGGTTGCTAGAGAATATACTCGACGGAATCGCCACAAATATTTGACAGGTATATTATTATAATGATACCACAAAAAAGATTAAAGGCAAATTAATTGAACTATTCCCAGAATATTTATCATTGTTCAGCTATATATTCAAATCGAAAATATACCTGTTTAATTAACAAACGAATTTAGCGTTGTTGTTTTACACACGCAGACGAAAATGATATGATTCAATTAACAAATATTACTTACATTTCAAATGTTCCAAAATACCGTATGTGACCGCCTAGTGATCGGGCAAATTTTCTGAACCTCATGAATTACATCAACATTGGTGTCTGGGCAGGGAAATTCTAAAGTTTTTCTCACATACTGATTTTATATTATAATGTAACCAGATTGTTCACATTTCAGAGTAGAGTTGACATCATGTATCGTATGTTAAACCATTACAGTACACTTTTCAAGTCTTACTTATTACGCTTAGTGAACACACACACATACACACACACGCACATACACACACACACACGCACATACACACACACACACACACACACACACACACGTATATGTATGTATATATCAATTCCCCACGGCTGTTTCCCAAAAAGTTTCATTGATTAATGGAGGCTATATATCATTAGAAAAGAAAGCAGCGACAGACATTTCAGAGCAACCCAACTTCCAATATATTCGAAGGCATTACATTTGAACAGGCCGCCAAGGTAATCATGATTAGCCTTATAACCTCTAAATACAATATTGCAGGAGAAAGCTTCTTGTGCAAACTGACCGCCAAACTCAAAGATTTTGACACGGCGTGATACCGAAGAGCAGTTGGGATCTGCTGGAGTGATCTCTGAACGAACGAGTCAGTATCTGAGGAACTGGGCTCCGAAAGAGAATTATTGGTATCTGTCAGGAAGAGAAAGCTGCAATATTTCGGGAATGTTAACAGCACCCAGATACTATACACACACAAAGATCCTAATGGGAGGAGAAACGGGGAGACGAGAAAAGGGGAGACTAACTAGAGACGGGTTGGAAGATATAAATGAATAGAACCGAAGATGCCTGGCTGAATGTGAAAACATAGTGAGCGCTAGAAAAAGATGGATAGAGAGAAAGAGAGTGAGAAAGAGAGAGAGAGAGAGTGAGAGAGAGAGAGAGAGAGAGAGAGAGAGAGAGAGAGAGAGAGAGAGAGAGAGAGAGAGAGAGAGAAAGGTAGTGTATGCGCCGTCTTCTTAAACCCTCCGTTATGCGTACTGAAATAGGCAAAGGAAGGTAAGTTATTGTAAAATAAGACACCGGAATATCGTATGTAGATCCAATGAACTCTTTGTAAAAATAGAATTTGATGAACTTTTGAACATTTAAAGAACCTGAATGACAGATCAACTTCAACGAGGCACAAGCAATGAACACCAAATGGATTAACGTAAAAGTTAGTTGAAACATTACAAAACTTGTCTTTTAATCAAATACATTGTTCTCCAACTACTTTTAATAGAATAAGCAATGGTGTATTCTCTACATTAAACCCAACAATATTGGGAGGACGGTTTAAAGGAATGACAGGAAATGGTTGTTTAAATGTTGACGCACATTATTTGATCAAAATCAAAGCTGAAAAGCAGATATCAGCACGTTTAAATTGTTCTTATGTTTTGGAGCATTAATTTACCCGGAAACACTAAGAGTTTAAGTTTAAATAGTAACGAATATGAGGAAATGAAAACAGTTTCTGATGTTTTTGTCCATGCGTGTTTATTGCCAAATTGAAAGAAAATTAACACTGTAAATAAAGTTTCAAATACTCAGAACAAGTTGGAAACTAGGGAATTCATATGATGTTCTATATTATCAAATGCTATCATTTCAGCCAATGTTTTCATAAGTTCGTGATTTATAATTTTGTGATGTATAATTTTGAAATATCAATGATTTTTATGCGTATTCCAAGTCACGGATGCGTATGATATATAACCGATTATTATTAGCATAAATAAACATTTGAAATATATATTAAATTTGTTATTTCGAGCAACCGATTTGAGTAATGAAACATGAATTATAATTATATGGACATTATATTAAAATCAACATTTTATTGATTTGTTCTACTCGCAATCAACCCTATTTATGCACTTGTATTTACTGGGAAATTCAAGTAAAATGAATACCAAGCCTCAACTACCGAGTTACATCGTGAATACAGCCATAGTAATGCACAATTAGGAGCAATTTCCACTACTATATATTATTCCATTTCTGACATTTCCGACAGATTAATAATTATATATTTCAGTATTGAAATATAGTAGTATCTCAATGTAATTCCCTGCATACGTTTGATACATCTGTATTCATTTGGGGAATCAGAAATGATATTGTTTCATGAAAAAAATGCATCTCTTTGGACATATATTCCGAATCAGGTCGAAAAACTAATATAGTTCACTTTATATTTATAGTCTATTTGTGTCAGTTCACCTTATTAAATGAAGAAAGACAATCACGTTCATATATTGTTTTCTATATCAATATAAAATTCTGACACTACGGATTTAAACAACTGCTTTAAAGAGTAGGTATTAGATTTTGTTCAATATATGCTATCATTAATGATGTTCTAACCGAAATTCAGTCCCATATTTTTGACTAATTTTGCCATTTCAATGCGATTTCGGTCGCATAATAGAGTGACACACGCGAGATACGCTTCAGCTCAAGACACTTTCAATTTCGTAAGCGTGTCGTCCCTTAACAAATTTATAGTATCTTCATATTGCCAACCACGAACAATATATATATATATATATATATATATATATATATACATACATACAAGAAAACTGTCTCTTCATATTATGGAAAATCAGCCTCATCTGAGTCAGTTGATAAAACATACTCCATGTAGGACTGTATATATATATCTTCAATTAAAATTTTAGAATTGTCTCACCTACCTTCCTTGAGCAGACTTGGTTGTTGAGTATAATGGCAATGTATTTAGTGTACATTTATAATTGTAATTAGCAATTTCAAGTTCATGGCACTAAATATGATTGCACGAAATCAACCTTTTAAAAATTTCTATGCGCAGTTTGTCCCTACATATATCTTCAGCATTATGTTTTTCAAGCACACTACTAACGCTTTATTCAGAATCAGTATATATA
>NC_068995.1:55045714-55056034 GCF_001194135.2 Octopus bimaculoides | reverse complement strand
GGCGCCTATAAGTACGTACTGATCCACCCTCTTAATAACGGTCGACCACGCAGTAATTTCCCTTTGTTTGACGGTCATTTTCATAGGAATTTTCAATGGCCAGATAACTGAAGAGATAGTGGCGTGGGTTTCCGCCTCGGCATCTGAAACTCGAAGTTTTATCATAGATACCGAATAAGTGTCACATATTTTTACAGATAAATTCTTCTATTTAAATGATATCGAGGTCTCTATCTTTCTTTTGTTGTCCTTCCTATCAATATATATATATATGTGTGTGTGTGTATGTGTGTGTGTGTGTGTGTGTGTGTGTGTGTGTGTGTGTGTGTGTGCGTGCGTGCGTGATTATTGATTTGTATTTCATGAATTCTAGCCAATGGAGAAAGAGCTAATTTCCAACTGAGATCCCAGTTAGAAGTACGTATATACATGTGCAGATTTGTTTTTTGTTATGTGTGTAATCTCATGCTTGCATATGTAGACATGTTCATATATACTTAAATGCTAAACTTCTGAGACGTTTTACAGATTTTACAATTCCAGTGATGGATTGGACCTGCAGTTTTCGAATCAGCTGTATGTATGTATGTACGTATTTATGCAGACAAGCACATATAAGCATATATTCAGCGAGAGAGAAAATGTGTGTTTGTAAAGATACAGACATAATAGCTAAAATAAAGAGTAAGCCGGTGCATTTGCCAGAAAAGAAAGATACCGTTTCGGATGTTTCAAATATAGTTTAGGGTATATCATGAAAACGGACTATTTATCATAAAGATTTCTCATTCATATGTCTTTAGAAATTCCTGCATTTATATCGTTATTGGATACACTATTACCAATTTAAACATTTTCCTGCGAAATTTCATTCCGTTTTCTGAAATGTATTCTATAGTATTCATCAGAAACTTTCCTTTCTTGCAGTTTGTAGCATTGACTGCAAGACATGATTAATGTCATTGTTCTGACTTGCACGAAAACTTTAAATAAACATTTATATGTTGAGATTATATCATGACTAGCGATATCTCACTTACAACTCTGGGGTGATTTGTAATGCATTAGATTCTTAGACGTTTTATTGTGTTGCCTATTATGTATTTAATTTGTTCGGTATTTATTGCGCCTGTGGCAATTGTTAGATGATTGATCGCTTTCGGCATTTTAGATAACCGGACGTTAACTTTATAAATTATCGGCATAACTGATAATGTTGAAAATTAATTAGAAGTTATCAGCAGGAAAGTCTAGAATAGAGTTCATCCAAATTACAAGTTACTATATTGGAATGCTAGCATGTAAGCTGCATTTAATATTGACCTGCATCAATTTCAAACACATACATACACAGAGAGGCATATATATATATATATATATATATATATATATATATATATATATATATATATATATATATATATATATATATATGTGTGTGTGTGTGTGTGTGTGTGTGTTGTATGTGCGAGTGTGTTTGTGTGTATTGTGTGAGTATACATGTGTGTGAAACAATCACTCAATGGATTATAGTTTATGAAATATTACATTTACATTAAATATGTAATGCACGAATATGTAGTTTAACAATCGCATTGCCTCGAAGAAATTAATAAAGATTTACTGATATTAAAAGATACTGAATGGCTTAAACTAAGTTTGTCTTTGCATGCGATATAAAGAAATTATATGGATTTTTGTAGAACGTTAAATTATGTATTGTACATCATATAAATATCTATCAGTTATGGGCATAAGTGTGGCCGCGTGGTAAGAGGTTTACTCCCTAAACACATGGTCCTAGTTTCAATTCCACAAGTTGGAACCTGAGATAAATGACTTCTACTCATGTCTAAACAAACGTTATATACCTATATTAATCAGCATTCATTATTATCAGGTGGATGATGTAACAAATTTCAGCATCTACTATATTTTTGAATACAATATGCTTACTATATCCTAATCTCGATCATTTCTATCATGATGAAATACAACAAGTTCAGTTATATGCTTCATAACTTCACTATCCATACAATCATGTACTAGCAAGGAACCGGCAGAATCAGTGAGGCAAACAGTTAAAAAGTCCCAGAAAATCACGATTTTCCTAACATATTTATGATAATAATAATAATCCTTTCTACTACAGGGACAAGACCTGAAATCTTGGAACAGTGAGCCAGTCAATTACATGTACCCACTTGTTCAACGTGTACTTTGTTGAATGACCCCGAAAGGATGAAAGGCAAAGTCGACCTCGGAAGAATTTGGACTCAAAACGTAGCAACGGACAACATACAGCTAAGCGTGCTAACAATTCTGCCTGCTCACTGCTTTAATGATGATGATGATAAAAGTAATAATAAAAATAATAATAATAATGATGATGATAATAATAATAATAATAATAATAATAATCATGGATTCAAATTTTGGCACAGTACCAATATTTTCGGGGGAGGGGTAAATCGATTATATCGACTCAATTGGAACTTATTTTATCGACCCCGAAAGGATAAAAGAGAAACTCGACCTCAGCAGAATTTGAACTCAGCGCGGAAAGACGGACGAAATGCCGCTAACCATGTTACCCAGCAGGCCAACATTGTGCCAGCAAAATAATTTTACGCAGGAGGTTAGTCCCTTATATCCACACCAGTGTTTGATAGGTAATATGTTTTACCGATTGCGAAACGGTGAAAAGGCAAAATGGATGTCAGCGTGATTATAACTTATAACTTAGAAGAGCCGGAAGAAATGATGTTAAACGTTGTATCCGGTGCTTTCGCAGTTCTGCCACTTCACCGGCTAATAACAACAATGCATATGGAAAAAAAAAAAAACAAGACAAAAAAACTAGCTCTACAAAAATCAAATTAAAGTGCATCTCTAATCTATGTCAATATAATTGTACACTTTCACACTTCTATTTAAATACCAGCCAACTCCTACCACAATAAACACACAAATGCCATTCCGAACCACAATAAAGCTAGATCTAATGAATGCTGCTATAAAGACCCTCATTCTGGAAATTGCTAGAAAGGTAGTAGAATTATGAGGAACACCACCATCGCGAGTAGTTCTGGAGCCTTCAACCATGATATTCTTCTACCGAACTTGCTGTGCCAGCGGAATCTCAGCATCGAGATATAAACTGTAGAAACCCTGCAGAATTATCTCGGGATGAGCACTGCGTACAAACCAAAGCAGTGTATAAATGCATAGTGCAGGCAAAAAGGGTCGACAACGAATCACGTAAAAGTGATTATCGCTATGAATTGACGTGTTTTCTAGAACACAAATTATTATTTTGAAGACTTCGCTCCTGAAATACGTATATCCATCCTGTATATGATAGTAAAATTACCTATTGTTTCGAATGGTCTCTACTACCTACTGGGTGAAAAAAGTACGGCTTTGCATGTCCACATCAAAAATAGCTTGGAATTTTCCTTAGATAACAGTAATCAATTACTCGATGAACTAAATGAATTAGGGATGTTTTGCACACAGGAGTTATCGCACTTTCCACAATTACACAGGCGACAAATTTAACACTAATGAGATACGATAAACTTCGGTGTTTTGTCAGCTTGATACAGTTGAATTAAACACTATAATTATTGCACTAATTAAATTATGAACAATGTGTTATATCCGAATACTGCAATTGTTTATACACGTGAATTTGCCCCTCTATATGGCTGTGTGTCTGAGTCAGCGTTTATGTAGATAAGCACGTAGATGCAACGTTAGGACTGTGACTGTATCTACATATACGTCTCTGATTGCGTCTCCGTCTATGCATGTATCCATACATGAGTAGACATACCTGTGTTCGTGTGTGTGTGTGCTTTTGTGTGTGTGCTAGTGCGTGTACAGCGACTTATGACGGACGGCCTGGTATACTCTATGTCTAGAACTTGTTCATGAACATACTGAGGCCAGAGTCATACAAAAGGGAAGACTTTGAACCAGAGAACATATAAATATCAGTATGAGCTCTTTACAGCTTTTCATATTCGTGTGTGGATGTCGTCAGGAATTTTGGTGTACCATTGATTCGGAGCCATTTTATTATTACGGTTTTCCTCTTTTTTCTTTTAGTTAATTTTAGTTATTTTTTGTTTATTTTCAGATCATTAAAATGGAATGTCAAGTTAAGAAAAACGAGCAATTTCGACACCTCCTTCTTTTTGCTTTCAATCAAGGTTCTACGGTCGCAAAAGCTGCTCGCAACATTTGTGCTGTGTATGGAGAGGGTGCCATAGGTGAAAAAACTGCTCGTGATTAGTATGCCAATTTAAAAAATGGAAATTTTGACATTAAAGACGCACCACGTTCTGGCTGTCCAGTTGAGTTCGATGAGCCACATACATGCACTATAAACCACGGTGTCATCCTTAAAATACAAGCTATAAAATATTAGATAATCGCCGAATGAAGTCGATGATACACTTCCTCAGAACATTGGTGGGGGTGTCGTGACTGGAACGAACTTTCTTATAGGTTTTCTAAATAACAACACATCTGGTTTGAACTACCAGCGACCAAAACTAATCCACGCTACACGAACGAGTGACTATTTGTTTGAATAGTGGATATATTAGGAAAAGCAGCTAATGTTCCCTCAATTCTTATTAAAACTTTATGATATATTGGAAAGTACAGACAGATATAAAAATGTCTGAATACACCTTTGATCTAAGATTTGCCCGATAATTGGTGACCTGGGGCTTAATGAAGACGATAACAACTCTCTCACGTTGGAAAGTATTAAATAGTTTGATGTGTTTTCCCATTAGCGAAGACAAAAGTGAAAAAGGAACGAGACAGTTGATGAAAAACCAGTCATCGACACATTTAATCTATCAACGCTCCACGCTTCAAACTATATATGTATATGATTGCTTTAACGTGTGTGTCTGTGTGTCTGTGTGAATACTTTCGTATATACATGCATATATACATACGGACATATAAATACACGCACACACACACACACACACACACACACACACACATATATATATATATATATATAATATATATACATACGTATATACATATATACATGTGAATGTACATGTATGTATAAATATAGATACATATGTATATATATATATATACATATATATATATATATATATATATATATATATATATATATATATATATATATATGTATATTCTTATGTATACATTTACATATACATGTATATTGTATAGCTGTGTATGTATTAAAGAGAAAAATGTTTTTTCTTTTGTTATTTGTTTAGCTTTCGTTAACCATAAAACGAAGCTCATATTGATTGCGGTTTTAAGCAACGAATATTTTTGCAAGATTGTATTTTTTGTTTCTTGTCTCAATTCCAACACTATCACGGGGAAATACAATAAATATATATTAAGAATAATAGAAAATCGACAACAACATTGGTGACAAAAGAAAAAAAGCAACGACATTATTGCACAAATATTAGATTTCAATGTTCGTGTATGATTGTACACAAAACTTTCCTCCACATATATCATAAAAAATGACAATTATTATTGATATTATTAATACTGCCATTATTATCATTTCTATTATTATGATTTTTCTCACTTCAATTTATTATTATTATTATTATTATTATTATTATTATTATTATTATTATTATTATTATTATTGTGGTCATCGGCACCAATGAGTTTTCCATCACTAACCACACGCACGAATACTGCGACCAGCCAGTATTGCCAGCACCACAGTCAATTCACCGGTACGATTCCTCATCCTTCTTCCCCTCCACCTTCTGATTCCCCTTCACTCCCCCTCTATCTCCCCCTTCACCTCCACCTCCAACTCTACCTTTAAATCCCTCTCCCTCTCAACATCATTATCATCATCACCAGCGCTACGATCGCCATCGCCACTAATATGGTAATAACATCACCAACACCATCTAATAGAATGATTACTATTATCATCTTCCACGTCACCGATACCATATATCATAACTGATAAAGAGTACTGAAATTATACACTAAACTTTCTTCTGATCTAATTTTGTATTGTTTGCTAAATTTTATCAGCTGCAATTTTTCCAAGCATATCAATATCCTTTGTTGCATTAATATCTCATTTATATCAACCGGAATGAAATTAGAAATTCTAGAATCAAACGAAGGTTTTCAGCGTAACCAACGATAATCTCAGATATTTTGGGTAAATAAATGGTAGCACCTACTTTTTTCCCTTGATAATTGTCTCGGCGATATTATTTGTAGTATCAAATTCCTGCCAAGGAATTCACGAAATTCTCAGCTAAAAGTAAAAGAAAATCTAAACGTAATCACGTCTATTGATATTTACTCCTCAATCAATATCCACATCAGACTCTAGCCTTGCCAAGACTTCACAAAATAGATTATCTTAAAATTATACCCTATATTATGGTTTTATGTTGTAAATAATTTCTGCGGTGTTTTCACTTTGGAGAACATCCCTGCTCTTCCCATTCACTCTCTGAGTCTTTGTCTCTATCTGACTACGTGTCTCTTCTGTTATATCTATACAAACACACACACACAGACACACTAGTCTGTGTCTATGTATGCGTGTGAGCGTATGTGCGTCTGCATGTATCTAGCCATCTATTTAATTGAATCTATTTGTCTCTTCCCTCTCTTTCAGTATGTATGTATATGTAAAATCGTCTGTGTCCGTGTGTGTGAAAGTGAGCGCGCGTGTTTGTGCATGTGTGTGTGCATGCGTGTGTGCAGAGATACCCACAAATATGCATTCACGTACAATGCTTGGCCTCCAGAAATGAGATTCAGTAAAGAGGCTGTCCACGTATGTTACAGCACCTTTGTAACAAAGCCATATACAGCAGAGATTGAAAGCAACTTCAAGGTTCTTCTATTTTCGTTGATACTATATCTTAGACTTTCCTATATTTCTTTTTATCAGGAAAATCAACCTTATGTACTTTGACGAAGCAGAACGCTGAGTGATGACAAGTACTGCTAG
Organism: Octopus bimaculoides; assembly: GCF_001194135.2. Taxonomy (NCBI): domain Eukaryota; kingdom Metazoa; phylum Mollusca; class Cephalopoda; order Octopoda; family Octopodidae; genus Octopus; species Octopus bimaculoides. Next base: position 55,049,010 of record NC_068995.1, on the reverse strand, counting down.
GTTATCATATCAAAAAAAATATTGCGCATATTCTTTGGTGATTCTCCTAAATATTGTCTGCCATTGAAGTGCTTTTTATCTCCGTTACAGATGTCAGCGTATCAAAAGCGGGGTCTGTAATCTGAAAACTGTAATCCACCAGAATATCTCTCTCGCACAACGAATGGCATATTATCTCTACGAGTATCCATGACCTATGTAAATCTGTGAAGCGAAAGGAGCAATTAATTTTTTGCCCTTTAATATGAATTGCTCGTCCGATATTAACCCAGTTAATGTCGACCTTATTCCACACCGCCATGAACGAACAAGTAGTCTTCAATAGGTAGAACTATATATAATCGACAAGGAGAGGATTATGACGAGTTGAATATGACGTATTTGGTTATACAAGAAATAATCCAGAACAATTCGAAGATACATTTCTTTGAATGTCTCTAAGAAGCAAATTCACATTTATTTGCTTCATTTGTGGTGTTCTTGTTAGTTATGGTTTTGGATGATAATGCGTAATTTATGGAACATGTGTGGAGAGCATAAACATTTTGTCACTCAAAGCGCGCACGGCACAATTGGAGAAAACTTTCATGTGACCGTTATCCTTTATTACTTATACGCATAGCATCAAACTGAATGTAAGCGAATTATTAGACAGTCAATTTAGAAACGCAAGAGAAACTAATGAACAAATTTCATTAACTAATGAAAACGCACGCACACTTTGAATAAATTGGGAATTAGTTGTCGACTTAGAACCACATAGCCCGAAACAGATTTAGATTAATGTTAATTAAACGACAGTGGTATTGCAAATCCTGCATGAAATTATATATTTCAATAGTTGAAGGGAAAATATATTAGGATTATATTAATAACTAGGATGGCGTTGATGAGAAACGAGACTGAAAATAAAGGAAACTTTGCTAAACAACATAATTTTCAGGTAAGTAATTGTTATAGACAAGAAACTTGCTCCCCCTGCAAGAAGAAAGTTGCAAATAAACTAAGAAAGCGGTTGCAGTTTTATTTACAAAAGGTTCATAATGCAATTAATGTATAATAAGTAAACGTAATCAAATTCAAAATGGTAGCAAGTATATCCGAGGTATTAAGGTTGGATTAGTTGTAATTCGACGCAGAACATGTATCACAAAAAGGTTTCTTTGAAGAATTTTTGCTTTTTCTATTTATATCCTCTTCTCGAGATGTAAATACACACACGCACACATGCACAGACTCACACACTCACACACACATGCGTCCGTACACACTCACGTACACGAAAGGCATTCTCCCTATCCCTATCTCTCTGACTATCGCTGCTTGTGCATTTTTGTCTATCTCTCCTTCTCCCCGTCTCTCTGTTTCGCACAAATGCACACAATTCCTTTGGTCTATATTCATCAGACGTAGACAGACATGAATGTGCGTGTGTGTGTGTGTTTGCGTACATAAGTGTGTGTGTGTATGTATGCTTGTGTGTCTGTGCATTTTTGTGTATCCGGCTGATTCTCTATAGTTTAGGTATATGATATATGCCGTGGTCAACGGAAGCTTATTAAAAAAAAGAATAACCCCTTCAGTTGATTATTCGTGCTCTTGAAGCAGTAAACATCGTGCTTTATATGGACGCCTGATATTGAGAAAAATCACTAGTTCACATTCTTGGTAGGAAAGAGCATAGTCTTTGAGAGATATCATAATACTAAAAGCTTACACCGTATCATAATAAGGATATGCATTCAAATACTGAAATACATACGTGGTATCCTTTCAGTCCGTTGCTCTAACTACAACTTTGACTTTTACCAGTACACCGACCCTGTATTCATCTTTGATTTTAAAAGTTGCCTAAATATATTTATGGAATCGAATATACAAATATTCATCACTGAAAGACGTACTATAAGTTACCATATTTTGTTTTCAGGACTTAAGTATATTTAAATAGAGGAATCGGCAGAATTATTGGATCATCAAATAGAATGCATTGTGGAACGTGTTGCGGCTCCATACGCACTGAGTTGAAACCTTGCTTAGGCCTTGTTTGGTCTTCTTATCAAGTTTCATAAAGAATGGCCTGTGTAAATATTGTGGTCTCTCTCACACGCGCGCGCGCTCTGTCTGTCTGTCTCTCCCTCGCTCTCTCTCTCTCTCTCTCTCTCTCTCTCTCTCTCTCAGGTTCCACGTTACCCAAATGGTTTTGGGAAGGAGTGCCCACATCTCATTCCATTCAATCCGTTCACCACCATTATTTTTTTCAGGGCAAAACAAAGATTCTATCAAATTGTGAAGGTATGTAATATATATATTTTTTAAAGATTAATTTATCTTCTACCTTCACATATTGAGTTTATACATCAACAATATATATATACTTAAGACTTCCCACGTTAGCCAACGATAGAAAAATAATGAAGATGAGAGTATAAACCTATTTAAATAATAGAGGATTATACCATCATAGAAATCGTCTCCAGTCAACTTCAGCATTTGTGATATGTCTAGGGCCATTTGATTAAGGCCTCTTTTAAGCGTCAACATGACACACGTAAAGTAGTAGATATAAAGATTCCGAACAGATTTATTCCAATATAGGCTTCCTGCTGTATACGAAAATTATTAATATTGATTTACATATCATGATGTTATGTTGTCATGTGTCCAAAACTACGACGTATTGTGTCTAGATCATTACATCTACAAATTTACTAACAGTGCAACAAAACTATAAAAGAAATTGGATGTCTAAAACAAATATTAAATAAACGACTACTTCCTGAGAAGGATAGTGATTTACCAAATAAACTGGAGGTTTCTCGATGTCCTCTTAAAGGACAGAATTAAAGTCACTCTCTGTTAGTCAGGGTTTAGAGATACACAAGTCACTTTAATTACAGAGAAACATCAATCGGTACATTATCGATTAATGGAAAAAGAAATAAAAGAAATATGGTCGATACAGAAATGTCAGTGCAAATTATTTTCCACCACACGTAGAGTAATTTTGTAAGTGAATTTCAGTGAAATTAGAAGCGATGGAAATGTATAAAACATTTAGATAAGTTCCTCTACCAGAACGAATCTGAAGTTCGTAATTATCAGAGATAGCACAAATATAGAAAATAATTCTAATAGAGATAAGAACCCGCATACATCCATATGTATACGTGTGTATGGGTATTCATATATATCTATATATTCTTTTCTACTTTTATTCGTTTCCTTGTTTCAGCCATTTGACTGCGACCATGCTGGAGTACTGCCTATATATATATATATATATATATATATAT
>NC_068995.1:55041814-55045447 GCF_001194135.2 Octopus bimaculoides | reverse complement strand
ATATATATATATATATATATATAATATACGTAACGTATAGTATCATTTTCAACAGGGTAAATGTTAGCCATTTCTGCGCAGACTGCTAGTATAGTCAATTGTAAAAGGCCCAGAGTTACATACTTATCGATTGTAGAAAATTTCTTTTGACGTATGACGTTACGACTGGTCAAGTTACGAAATCATGCAAGATATCATAAAACTATATCATCAATCGCAGAGTCAATTCCGAATAAAGTTTATTCAATCTTCAAAAAAGGGATTAAACATCGTTCATACCATCTACTTCATGACAAATGACTGTTATATTCATTAAAAATTGAGATCATACAACATCGATTTCTATGATTCCATTATCAGCTCATCACTTCGCTCATAAAAACTATATAAATCATCATTGAAAAATTATACACGCCTTAAAATTTAATAGCCGTATTTGAAATAAAATATATATAGTAATTATATGAAAAGTAGGAAATATGATTATAATTGTGGCGGCAACATTAACGCATTGATCTAAGTTTAATACCATTCACTGTAATGAGATTGGTTGAATTGAAAATTTCAATATGCATCCGATCAGAAGGGTTGATGGAAATTTTTTAAAATGAATAGATTACAATAATGAATATTCATTAAAATGACTGCCAACGAGATTAGAAGAAGGTCTTAGGCTTAACACAGACTACGTGAATATTTCAATCAATCATCATTTACTCTGTTCATTAAGTTTTGGCTCCATGTTGGCTGCATATTAGAGATAGCTATGTGAAAAACGTGTGATTAATATTCCAATACAAATTGTTGCAGGTGAGTTATACATTAGAATATGAACTGAAAGTGACTTCTATGAATGATGCAATCACGTACTATAACATGCTGATTCGCTCTTTCTATAACACCGCCATGTTAATAAAGACACACAAACTTACATACACACACACAAACATACACACACATATACATGTGTATGCATACGTATATATGTGTGTGAGCGTGTGTGTGTGTATGTATTTGTGATGGACCCCGTCACTATTTCAACGACGAGCATTGACTACTCGTTCAATTAACGCCTGACTCACTGAACATTACACGTTAATCCTTAGCGCAGTACGCAAGCGGAATGAAGTGTTAGAACATATGACAAGGTTCTATATCTAAATCGCATGCACGAACAATTCAAAGCATGGATATTTGTCTATTTTCTCCGTCGAACCCGTTTCACTCCCAAAGATGCATAAACGTCATTTAGTCATGATGACACGAAGTTGGCTAAAATAGTTTTTACATAATTTCTAAAGGAGGTTCTAAGTAAGATGACGTTGCTTTCATCTTAAGTGTATATGTATATGTTTGTAGGGGTGTGTCTTTACTATTATCTCCCCATATATACACCACTCGCCTATTCGCTGGGGAGCATCTCGCAGAATAGAGAGATTGCCTGTAAGCTATTTTCGTTGTGGACATCATCGATGAAGGTAAGACACTGTTGCTCGGTAATTCGCAATTCTATTACTCTATGAAGAATTGAATAGCGTGCTCCCCGTAATATATGTATATGTATATATATATATGTGAGTGTATGTGTGTGTGTGTGTGTGTGTGTGTGTGTATCGAGATCGCGAGTTAGAGAGAGAGAAATAGGTCAGAGTGAAGCAGAAAGAGACAGCAGAACGACATAGATAGATTAGACAGACAGACATACAGACAGATAGATAGATAGATAGATAGATAGATAGATAGAAGACATAAAATTAAATATAGATGAGAAGAGAAAAAAATAATAGTCAATTATAGGCGTATGGAATATATTAGCCTGGAAGTTTATTTAAACAACTGCATCATTAGTTAAACGATGTCTGATGTCATAACCATGTATAATGTGCAATGCGTTCCCATAATACTGCACGTCTATTTACGACATCGTTTGAGATCTCCTTGATGCAAAACGCACTTTGCATGCAACTCCTGATGTGTATAACATCAGTCATCTCAGTATAACATCAGTCTTCTCAGTATAACATCAGTCTTCTCAGTATAACATCAGTCTTCTCAGTATAACATCAGTCTTCTCAGTATAACATCAGCCTTCTCCTGAATGGTGTCCCACAATCCACTCTAGTTCATGCACGTACAATTTTCTTAGATGGCATTACATTATATAGATTATTAAGACACAAGACATGGATTATCGGAGGCAGATATGACTAAGAAATATCTTTTATCTGTAATTACTATATATTCGAAGTTGCGTTCGTTTTCTGTAGTTGTACATTCTCTGAAGCCAATTTTCGCGCTCGTAATCTGAGCAGCCAGCCGTAATATGTACTGTTTAACGATTTGCCACAGCTATCACGTTCTTTATCATTTTCCGAAAGGTTAGTATTTCGCATAATTGTAGCGGGATGAGATGCAAAATATTTAATGTGATTGTGATATTCCATCAGAACCACCGTCCAGGTTTGCTTCTTTACATTCTCGAAGGCGCGAAGTTTAAAGGCAAAATTGATTTGAACACTGAGTGCATAAATCTGGAAGAATATTTAAATTCTTTCTATCTGGACATCAGTTGAGACGGCGACCAATTGTGTGATATTTTATATAAGTGCATAGTTATGAAAGAATTTCTATATATGACTGTAATTCATAGATATACTGTAAGTCTTCTTTAAAACGGACGCAATGTAAGTCCATGCATTTGCAACGATACAAGTTCACTTTTATACACATATCCAGTTAACTGCCATTTATTTCTCTAAGCATAAACGTGAAAATATTTCTGGAATGTTAGTGATAAAATCAATGAAATTTGCTTGTACAGATTAAAACAATGAAATAACTTTCTAGATATACGCCAGAAATTGTAAGGTAAGCCAAAGGTATTACATAGGTGTGTGTATTGGTTCACCTGTTGTACATTTAATCGCAATTTTGTGGCAACATTCCACTAAATATCTCTCCATATATGAGAATTAGAGACTCTCCATTTACGAAAGTAAATAGTTTTAAATTTAAATACGCTCCGTTCTATTTTAAAATATCTCTTGATCTTAAAGTCAAGAATTTCAGATTATAATGTAATTTTTGTGACGAATATCTTCATGATTGGATTTATTCGTTCTGTCGGCTTTCGAAAATATCTATCCCTCCATTATCTGAGTTATGTGCAAACCATAAATAGCTTGTAATCCATTATTTATCCGACACTGGAAAACGATAATGAGAAAGTAGTATCTATTTTTGACATCTACTATGGGAAACGAAACTTGAAGAAGTTTGTAATCTTGACGTGAAATAGAGACGCATTTCAGTATCAAAAATAGTATTTCCTTATCATGTATCTTTAACTTGTTTCAACCAGAGATCGGCAGCCATGGTGGGGAAGCATCTTAACGTATATTTCATCGGAAATGTTGAGCCAACAACTAAGTTACCAGCACACGAACAAACCTCGCTTTGAAGGTGTGATGCAGGAACGCACACATACACACACACATACGCGCGTGTACAAACGCATGTATACATATGTGTCTATGGCTCCTTGTGTTGGCCCCTTGTGGGCAATAAAAAAAATCACACATATCTACACGTATACACATACAGAAACGGATGGACACACACACACGCATATAT
>NC_068995.1:55039929-55041749 GCF_001194135.2 Octopus bimaculoides | reverse complement strand
ATATATACAGACATGACAGAAGTAAATAGGAACGCTTATAATCATTGACATTTATTTAAAACTAAAATTATACATTCAAATTATCTATTAATTGTTAAAATGTGAACATTTAATCGTGTGAGAAGGAACGCCATCTTCCATAAAGAAAGCCACTTTAATCATTTCACCAACGGAGAAGATTGGAAAGAGTCCCTTCTGCAATATAGACTCATGTTTATATCAGTTTAAGTTTCTCTCACACTCCACCAGTTCTGATCAACCATTGCTCCAAATTTCTCCACAGACCATTGCAGAATACCTGCCGTGTTTCATTGATTGTTGCAAACTTTTCACATCAAATTCTTGATCACAGGGTGTCCAGACCTACACTCGACAACTGTCAGGAAATACAGCAAATCTGGACTCATGGCAGAATATGGCAGTGTCCCAAAATGCTAGCGGCCTGTCCACCATGTCACTGATCGAATCCTTTCTCTGCTTGATGTTGGCCGCTCAAAGGATTGGCTTCCTTCTTACTGCTCTGCCATAGAAACGAAGTTTGCTGAGATACCTGACAGCTGTTCTGAGACTCACATCAACTGGTTCTGCTATGTCAGAGGCCTTGCAACAAGGATTATCCTCCACACTTCTCTTAACAATGAGAAAGGTCCCGTCAGAGGTCCGTGGTTGATCTGGGCGAGGTGATTCCAATCATTATCTATTTTGTTGAGAAGGATTTTTCTTTTAAACAAAACAGATCGAATGAGAAGGCGTCATCATCAATAACTGACGTACGTATGTGTATCTACGAATACTTTACTTTATATTTTTGCACACGAAGTAATATGCGGAAGAGGATTGTTGCTGGGAAACTTAGATATTAAGGTAATTCTTTATTTATTCTATAGTGTTATGGTCACTTCAGTTCTTCATAAATATATCACAGAAATTGCATTATGACGATAGCATTTTCCCTAGCCAAACGGAAGAAATTTGACTATTCAGTGATACAATCTGTCATATAACGTTGACAAATTAATTACATTGCATTTGGCAAACGTCTATATCAATAATTGAGTATTTACGCCTATAACACCAGTAGAGATTATGATACAATGGAGAAGATTATCCAAGTGATACCTATTAAATTAACTGATTTTACAAAATGCTCATGAATCTTTGAATACATGTGTGTAAATATAAACGTACGCATATACACGCTGAAAGAAAGAGTGCGAGAGAGAAAGTACCCCATGAATAAAGCAAACACTCTTTTCAAACGCTTCATATCATGCACACATATCACTACATATATAGGCAGTCGTTGTATTATTAGCTTATGGATGCACACGGCCGACATTGCTTGGGATTTACATTCGCATCATTAATATCGTTCACCTAGCCACGTAATGACGGATCTATAGTGATACAGCAAATAATAATTAAAATTAGATATTCAGTGTGTAGTCGATAAATATTTTATTGCTTACCGACATACCATCATTTATGAGTGTAAGTATGTTCTTCAATTTTATTCTATGTCTCTGCAGTAACATTTGCACATACAAGTATACACTAACATTATAACACTGGACTGTTGATGTAACCATAATGTAAAGTCAAATTTACTCCATAACCACTGATGCCAATAGTCGTTAGGTTTAATTATGAAACGCTTGACGATGACTGAAATGTTTTATGTGTGTCCACACTATCGACCATCTAGAGTTCTTACACCCACACCTACGGTTCAAATTTGTACACACACGTATTTATATATATTTGTATACATATATATCCGTCTCTCTCTCTCCCCATATATATATATATATATATATATA
>NC_068995.1:55037699-55039561 GCF_001194135.2 Octopus bimaculoides | reverse complement strand
AGAAGAAGAAGAAGAAGAAGAAGAAGAAGAAGAAGAAGAAGAAGAAGAAGAAGAAGAAGAAGAAGAAGAAGAAGAAGAAGAAGAAGAAGAAGAAGAAGAAAAAGAAGAAAACAATATCAATAATAGCTTATATTTATTCATTCCACACTCGTGCCAGCTTGTATGTGTGTTTGTGAAATAAATTTGTATAGTACCAAATTGAAATTTATATATTTACATGTGACATGATATCGATTATATCAATTAGATGTTTCCACATACACCGCTTCAAATACAAGAATGTACATCTATTGAATCTTTAGTCGTAAGGTATAAAACGTGAAGCATGCTATATTGTAACGTCCGTGGGTATTCTCACTGTTACAAAGCAAACGAAAGCTGTGACTGTCTAAGTTCATTTCGTATAGCATTCAGTAGAAACATTTGTATATAGTAACATATAGTTGACATGACACTAACAGCAACGTGACTGGGAAGGCATTATACGTTTCACACTTATATATAAATGTAATATGTTGTAGTTGAATTTCAAGTTACTTGCCTTTGGCAATTTCAGCAGTTAGAGGTAATTGCTGATAATCGTTTTCTGGAGCGGGTAAAGACAGAAATTATTCTCCAACCTCAGATGTTGTTAAAAAATATGACATAAAGAGAAATTGCAATACGATTTACAGAGGTTTCTCGAGGAAACTGTTAACAGAGCCTAGGATTAACATACACCTGATACATTTAGCGTCATATATTAATTGTTATATACTTCAATATTACTTGATATGAGCATTATATGTATGCGTTTCAGAATCGGAAGACGCATTTTAACCGTCTTTACGAAATTCCGCTCATGTTCAATTTGCCTTTTGTTCTTTCGGAGTCGATAAAATCTAGCCTAGTTGAGTACTGTGATACAATAGAAATTTTAATTTATGTATTATATAAATATGCTGTATCGTATTCTGAATGATATACCTGTAACCTGAAATTGGATTACTAATTTGAGATTCTATATAGATCTACATGTTAAATCCGTATCATCAAAATTAATTAAGAAAGTTATGAAAATCTAAGAACTTGAAACTCGAATGAGCTTTAGATCCGTCGTTTCAAATGATGCAATTAGTAGTGGAATTTCTTCAAAATGTTAACGTATTTTTTCTGCTTGCTCAGATGTGAAGAGAGTTCTACAAAACTACGTCACAGGAAATTCATTATATAAATTCTCGCAACCATACAATATTGATTAAAATTTATACTCACGTAGCCGATGTGTATGAACCGTTAAACAAAAATAATGTTAGCTACCGTGTATTTTATCATAATTATAGTATTTAGCCCAAATCTGAATTTTGTTGTTATGCTCAAGACGTTGAAATAACCAATTTAACGTTTGTATTATAAATTAATAAGCTTATATATATGTTTTTATATTTAAATGAAAATCGATAGAAAATAGTTCATATTTTATATAGGAATACAAGTTTTATTATATTGTCATGCGAGAACAATACGAAAGCTAAATAAAGTCATTGATCGACGAACGTATTAAATTATTGTCACAGGAAATCATTCAATAAAATTAATGATTTAAATATAATCTGCTATCAATACAATTCGCTGTTCCACTTTATATGAAACAGTGACCCGTCAATCGAGATATATCCAATATTTAATTCTGAACGAAATAGCGGAATATTGTTTGTGATATTGATAGGTCAATTCAATAAATAAACACGTATGTATAAAATAGGAACGTTACCTTTAAGCTTCCTATTCGCAGTAATAATTCAATTCTTAGAAACGTATCGAGTTTGTATATATACATACATGTATACATATATACATACACGTATACATATATATATATA
>NC_068995.1:55035925-55037168 GCF_001194135.2 Octopus bimaculoides | reverse complement strand
ATATATGTTACAGTCATTTCACCGCCTTTAAAGAAAGGTATTCGAATGGTGGGACCTTATCGGGAATCGAGCCTGTACCTTCTAACGAATGTTATATGTGCTAACCATTACAACAGTGGTCCTTTATATATGTTTGACTAAGTATCTTAAAGAATGTTATTATGCTCGTTTGCAGAGCAATCGTCTAATCCAATTTCCAAGCAAGAATAAGTTGAAATAGAAAACGATGATATTCATGTATGTGCAATGTGTGTACTTGTAGGTAGATAGAATAATGCAACGTGAATATCGTATAAGGACAACGAGAAATAAATTACATAGATAAACGAGTCTGATAGGGTATAAGGCAAAGTCGACCTCGGTAGAATTTAAATGCCGAGCATAAATTTGGCTAAGAATTTTGTCTGGTGCACTAAATATACAATATCTAATAATGAAGATTAAACAAGTAAGAATCTTTTACGGTAAACTGATCGTGTGGTGTACCAGACTAATTCACTGGTTCTAGTACATTAATATACATGTTTCCCGATGAATAAATTCTTCAGAATGCCTACTTTGAGGGTATATATGCGATGATAAAAAGTACACATAAAAGAACAAAATGTCGTTTGCATTATTTTTCATATTATGTAGAACGTATTTATTTTACTCCGGTGTTGTATTGATTAGTTTTGTAATATATATTTTATTCATTTTCCTAAATGTTTATATTTTTATTTAGTCGAATATATATTTATGCATTCAGTATTTTGTTTGGCCTACTTTTGAAATTCATTAATCCATTCCAAATATATTTTAATACTTTACATATAAATCGATTACGATTATATTTTTTCCTCGATAGTCTCTTCTGCTCTACTTCTATATTTACAAAAGATACCAACTAGAAATATCCATGAATATTAATAACGGAATTCTTAACTGAATAAATAAAGTAGAATTTCGATTTCGTAAATTTAACTCAAATATTGATTGAAGTACATTTACATAAGAGTTTTTAATATGTATGCAGAGAATTTTTATCATTCACATAAACTCTTTCTCGGAGAGATGTTTACACAGTGGAATAATTACTAGTTTATCAATCAACACCATATAAATGGTGGGGAAACTTTAAACCATCTGATATGAAATATGAAATCTGATATGAAATTATTGAATCAGTATTCAATATATTCTATGACGATAATATATATATATACACACACACACACATATATATATATATATATACAAGTAT
>NC_068995.1:55025616-55035369 GCF_001194135.2 Octopus bimaculoides | reverse complement strand
TATATATATATTTATATATATATATATTTATATATATGTATATGTATATATATATACATGCAAATATATATATATTTGCCATGTATTAATTAGAAATGTGTCGTTACCATTGACCACTTGCTACAGATCTAGTAAAATATATCATACCTGTAGTTCAATATGTTAAACAAAATAATCTAAATTCTTAGATCATACAGATGACTTCGCCTACATCTTTAGAATTAGCCGTGCATCTAATATTTAAATACTTGTATCTCGAAGTAAATGAATTCTATCAAATATTTATGCTTTCTGTACAAATATATCATCATTAAGGAACGAATTTGTTTTAACATTGTACTATTAAGCTGTATTTAACAGCGAGTTATTGACCTTAATTTTGAAAAACATTACCAGTTTCTTATGAAGCATTTATTTTACAATATTTACTCATATTTGAAGGCAGTGAGCTGACAGAAGCGTCAGCACTCCTAGGGAGATGTTGATCGGTATTTCTTCTGTTTTTACGTTCTGAGTTCGAAATTTTTCGTTTAATCCTTTTGTGGTTGTTAAATTAAGTACAAGTTACGTACTGGGGTCGATCTAATCGACCGGCCCTCTCCCCCAAAATTTCCGGCCTTTATAAAGTATATGGACGTAATTCAAGAATGTTATAGGACGCTAAGATGACCGTATACATCTTTTGAATCAGTTTGGTATTTGAATGATGTAAACTGAACGAATCGCAATAAAGTTCAGACTTCTGGAGAAATACACTAAAAATTTGTTGTATTTAGCAAAATATGCGTAAGTATTACTTACAGACGAAAACGATGATTGAAAAACAAATCGATAATTCAGTAAAAGTATATAGCCAAACAATTGCTGATTGAAATTCAGTTTTTATGTACGAAAAATTAATTTCTTTGAAAATATTTACAAATTGCGTCTGGGAAATTTATTTGCAGTCTGAAAGTGGTGTAGTGTTCTAAGAAGTAATATGATAGATATATGCCTGAAGATAATTCTATAAGTTTATTCGCTAAAACAAATCGATGCTTAGAAGAAATTTCACATTAATATACTAATCCAAAATCGATAATTAAAGAGAAATATATTTGATATAAACTTTGCATGGTTTCAAATATTCGTGATGATTGATTTTAAATTGAAATTTATTTTTATATCGAAGAGGAAATCTGAGTTAGAAAGAAACATGTTTCACAACAAGACGTTTCATGAAAGATAATATTTTGTGGAGAATGTAAGGTGGCGAGCTGGTAGAATCGTTAAGACGCTAGGTAAGATCTTTAGCGCCAGTTCGACCGTCTTTACGATCTGAGTTCAAATTCCACTGAGATCGATAATCCCAACCGAGGTCAATATTGCAATAAAATAAACACCAATTGAGCATTAGGAGCCGATGCTCACGCCTTTCCTTCGAAAATGCTGGTCATGTACCAGATTTTGAAATCAACGTTTTGTTGAGAAAAAAAACCCAGTGCAAATAGATAAAGTAAAAAAGAAAGTCACTGCCACATAAGGTGTGTTATAAATATATTCTTTTCTACTCTAGGAACAAAGCTCGACATTTTTGGAGAGAGGGGCAGTCGATTAGATCGACCACAGTACGCAACTGGTACTTAATTTATCGATCCCGAAAAGATGAAAAGCAAAGTCAACCTCGGGAGAATTTGAACTCAGAACGTAAAGTCAGACGAAATGCCGTTAAGCATTTCACCCGGCGTTCTAACGTTTCTACTTGGTCACCACCTTGTGTTCTTAATATATTATTAAAGTGACTTGTTCTGAAAATACGATCACTTCTGAGGAGGAAGTATTTGTTTGCTGGTTTCCCTGTTAGAAAATTCATGAGTTACTCGATGAAATAGTAATTTGAAACCATTTACAACAACCAATTTGCAACTGGTACATTAATGCATTAATGTAAATAAATAAATAAATAAATAAATAAATAAATGTATGTATGTATATATATATATATATATATATATATTTATATATATATATATATATATTCTTTTTAATTTCATAGCCGACGAATAAAAGTTCTTGTTGTTTAAAGATTAATATCGTCACTGTAGCCATAGAATTACGTTACATAATACTAACTCTGAATCGACCGAGAAAATATCTTACGGTTATTGGATATTGAATAGGGTAGGTTTTCCATGAAGAAAAGAGTCTATAGTATTGTAAGAATGGAAAATTGGAGTCGTTTTTATGAAACGTCAGTGATAGATACAAACATAGCAGCCTCTAGCGAATTGTTGAATATGTCAGAAATTGTAGCAATGTGTTTCTCATAGCACATTCTAGTCTCGAATAAACAAGAAAGCCACAATATGTGTAATGGACCAGAATGATTTATCCTAAAACTATAACGGAATTCTCAGAGTAATTTCGTATATCTACTTACTTTTTCTTATATTAAAACAGTGTTGGATCACGTTCGATGAGAGATTAAATAAATAAAGTCCTTCCAATGATAGTAACCTATGGCATGTGTTCAAAAGCAAATATTCCTATAATTATTAATACTTCACTTGACGAAATTATAAATCATTCATAAATACGTACAGTGCCGTTGCATAAGAACTAATTATTACTATTTCAACTAATTTTCCTTTTTTTTTTTTAATACATAGAATATTAAGATTGTTTCAACCTTTGATACAAGGCCGGCAATTTTCGGGTTGGGTATCAGTCAATGCTCAATGCTCAACTTGTACTTATTTTTGCCGACCCATAAAGGATGGAGGGTAAAGACGACCTCGCTGAAATTACGATTTAGAACATAAAGATGGACGAAATATCGCAAATATTTCGTCCGGCATGCCGACGTTTCTGCTAGGTCGATGCCTTAGATAAAATATTAATATCAAATATTAACATTTCCAGTAGACAGACAATGGAAAACGTATAGCACCAGCAAAATATTTCGGAATGATTGTACATCGGACATTACATCTTGGAAGAAATCTGACACAAATATGAATAATTTTATTTTTTGTTGATCAAATGCATCACCCATCAATCCAATTTGTACATCTATAGCGACATTCAACTTCAAAAGTAACTGATATAATTTGGCACTGAAATCTAGTATCTATTTTCTATTCCCAACTGAACGGTACCGATACACACACTTAAAATTGTACGCTCAGCTTCCCCATAAATAAAGGCCGCATCATCGACGATATATCGCCAAATGGTAACAAGCAAAATATTGTGTGTGCTTGTGTGTGTATACGTGTGTGTATGTCTACCTTTTCCGCTTGGGAATTATTTCTAAGTGTTCAATCTGTTTACGTTTAATCTTACTGTTCCTTCTAGGCTCAGTCGCAATCGGTGCTGGCACCTCGAACATATAAGAAAACACTTTCTTCTGTATGTCTGATTTTTAATTGATATAGACGTCGTTTATGCTCCCATCGTTGACCTTTTATTAAATACATCATGTTTCCTATTCTTTTAGTCACTACACAATCCTCCCAACTCTCTTCATCCTTCTTCTATACTTTGAAATGGATTTTGTCTCCGACTTCAAAATCTTTAGTTGAATTGCCTTATATTCTATTTAAAGTTTTTTTCCCTTTGGCAACAGTTTGTCACACATCGATTTCGTAATTTACTTGCTAACATATTCTAACAGGTAACAGCGAATAAGAATGTAAACTGAAAATATTAACGAGCATCCGAAAAAGAATGTACGACGTGTACATAATAAAGTGCATGAATTTTACAATTCTGTCAGTTATTATTGTGGATTTAAAAATCTATGCCCATTGCAATTGAATACTAAAATTTTGGTTCAATGTCAACATCTACTCTATGCCATTTGTAATCTACGTGAGTTTTTGTACCAATCACTACACATAATTTATTTTTGGATGGCAAATATATACGCTTTTTTTTAACGAAGATAATCGAAATTAACTATCGAAAATGTCAACCAGCCTCAAAAGGTAGTATCACATACGGAGCTACATACAGCTCCAAGTCTGCTAAACACCATCACAGATATTTGCCTTTCAGAATTTCAACTCTTCATATAGAAACAGAAACGAAATACCGGGTTTTTCTTCATACAGTCAGTTCCACACAAATATTAAATGAAGAACAGTTACATTAGCAGTGTATGATTTTGAATTTACAATTTTATGGAAAATCTTTATTCACTAATACTTTCGCCAACGATTTGATTTTCAATAACTACTGAAAATAAGTGGTTGTTGTTACTCATTTGATACAAGAGTTTTAGTGTGATTCAAATCAAATCCTGAATCGTTTGAAAATTACATTGATTCTAGATATATCTTCGTTACCACACAAAACCCATTTCAACGATTCAGTACCTGCAGAACATAACATTAACTTTAAAGGAAATTACGGTATGGCAAATTTCTTTAAAAAGATGAATTACAGGTATATAATTAAATGTATATAATTACTGCTTGGGTAATAGCTAGGTTGTGCAAAACCACTGAATTTTTGTGTCTGTTAAATATCAGAGATGATACAAAATCAACCAAAATGTAACATTGATTATGCAGATGTTTTGAAAACGTTATTTGTGAATATAATGCGCAACACATAGTATTGGTTGGCATTCTAACGATACATATTTTATTAGCTCACTTTAAAATTTGCTTCATGAAAAATGCTTTGAAGTGAATATTTTATATAACAGGAGGCTTTCAGTTTTTTACCACTATTTCATCCAGAAATGTAAATATATGGGATACATTTGTTCATCGTTGTTGCAAATGAGCAACGGGTAGCTAAATCAAACAAAACTAAACGCACGGATATGTTTGTTAACTTATTAAACACCTTCTTGAAAGCATTATGACTGAAACCTATCGAAAAATGTTGAAATCTTATCAAAGAATGGTATTTTTGATACTGGAGATATCACATTTTCTGTCCCAGGATTTGGTTGGCATAAAATCTCAGTCTTCCTGATGCTGATAGCCAGTCCAAATGCACAAGCCGCCGCAGCATACCTGTGAGAGAGTGAGTAATTAATTAATGCAATAAATACGTAAGTAACACTAATAATAATAATAATAATAATAATAATAATAATAATAATAATAATAATAATAACAATACTTGAAAAAAGAACGTGTATAAATGTATATTGGTTGGTGAAGGATTAGATATACAACAGAATATATTTGTTCGAATATGTTGCTGATACTCTGGATGCATTTGGCTATGACTATACATACATCTATATTTTTTATTGTTATTATTGCAATAATGTCCACAGGCAATCATTCTTATGATAACATGACCGTTTATTATATTCACTGTGCCATTAGAAGCATCGGGCTAAATGAAAATATATTAGCTGGACAAGGCTATTATTCTCCGGGCTCACATGATTACATTCATCTCAGTATATAGTTTATGAATGCCTGGACATAGATACACTACGAACTAATGCACGCTAATTTGAAAAGCTTCAATCAGCTCTGTAAACAAATAAGCATAATTCTGTTGGTATGAATACGCAAATCTTCCTATCTATCTATCTATCTATCTATCTATCTATCTATCTATCTATCTATCTATCTATCTAGCTATCTATCTAGCTATCTATCTGTCTGTCTGCCTCACTGTCTGTCTATCTATCTGCCAGTCTGTCTGTCTGTTTAAATATATATAAGTCACTGTTGATTTAGCAGAACTGAGTACTAATATGGAGTATTCTTTAACACATTTTGACTGAAAGTTTCCGATTCTCATTATTCTAAGTTGCTCGCTTCCGACACACACACACACACACAAACACACACACACACACACACACACACACACACACACACACACACACACACACACACACACACACACACACACTCACACACACACACGCACGCAAATATACACATATATGTGTATATATGTTTAGGGTGTTGTTTCATTTTGAAAATAAGACATTAAACTTTTATTTGAGGGACAAACGTGATCTGCTTCATAGATAAACTAACAGATCTTTGTATTCAGTGTTTGTTCCTTCGCTTAGGATGTAGATTTAGTCCTATATATAAATTCATGCTTTCCCGAAAGGTAAGCACGACATAGTTAACTCAGTTTTCAAAGAATTTCCTTGTAATTGATTTGACGGAGCCAGATTTTCTTAGCAAATAATAATCAGTGGAAGAAAGGATGTGAAACCTAATTAAAGTAGAAAATAAGGGAAAGCTCAACTTATTTCTAATTTAATATATGTTGCAGGAGTATAGATGTTAGCTAACTTGTTTGCAAGGTGAATATAATTCGAAAATATTTTACACAGTTTCACCTAACGTATGTAGTCACACGTCTAACTAGAATAGCGAGTTATTTTAAACATGTTAAGCATTAGCTTATGTACGCTGTCTTGTAAACCTTCCTTAATTGCAGACTTATGTCTCAAATTACAAATTTCTCTCACCGAGTAAGGAAAGGAAAGGAATTTGTGTGTGTCAGCAAATGATTCAGAACTTAACCATCTTAAATGTAAGGACGTTTATTCCTGTCCAGCCATTAACTATTCTCTGAATGCTTACAACAGACATGGTTAAGTGGTGATGTAAAGTGGTGATGTAAAGTGGTGATGTAAAGCCCAACACATCTGTATGGTGATGTAAAGCCCAACACATCTGTATGTTTAGTTATCAACAACATAAGTGACGCGGTTTCACAGTTGGTTTGAACCCTAATCTACGTTATTTCAGTACAATCTTAATAACTACGCAGTAATATATGTAAGAATTGTTTTACAGACAAATCATAATTATTAATAGAAAATCTCAAAAATTGTAATTTCAAGATGTCACACATGTTGCGTAAGGCATATGTTAGAGAAAATGAGAGTCATTATACTAAATAAGCAAAGGATTATTGCGCTTAATTTAAATTCAATTAACATTCACCTCCGATCCATTCAACTTAATAATATATCAACTTCTCCAAACACAATTGCCTAGCTGTATTAATTCAAACACAAAAGAAACGTTAATGTATTCTTTTCATAAGAACGAACAAAAACGGCAAACAATATCTAAAATTTCGTGACACTCAGGAATTCCTGAAAATATTGTTTTAACAACAATGAATAAATCTGTTTTGTCTCAGTTTATTTTTCTTTGTATCTCCCATATGTAAGTAATTAAGCGAGATATCAGATTTTTCTATTGAAGAAATAAAGAATTTTCTGAACAATAGCTGAAAAGGAAGATAATCAGATATCTTAGTTTTTATTGTATTTCGTGAATAAAAACGCATGAAATTGTATTGTATTTTGAGTGTGTATATGAGGGTATGAATAACTATAGGTATTCGCATATATGGAAAATATAAGTAGGTGTGTGTGTGTATATACATACATAAATACATACATTACATATATGTATATACTTGTACATACATACATGAGTATATATGCATATATATATATATATATATACACTCAACACACATACATGCGTATATATATATATATATATATATATATATATATATATATATATATATATATATATATATATATATATATATATATATATATTCATATATATATACATACATATATGTATGTATATATATATATATACCTTTATATAGTATACATATGCGCATAAATATATCTCTGTACGTGTGTCTAAGTGTGTGTCTGTGTATGTTTGTGTGTGGGTATGCATTGATGTATGTAGAGTTATCTCAATGGATTTCTATGCAACATCAAATGAAAAGATGACGGGAGCATGCATTATTACATTCACAATATAATTATGTAATTATATTTTACAGTCGTGACCTGATATGACAAAGAGAACTTCATATCGGAAAAGAAAGATTTATATTAATCTATGATTACATTATCGATAGCATATGAAACACTGTACATGACTCCGAAATAGTATTACAGGAACAAGAAATATCATTTGTCACCCAATTCCGGAACATTGATTCTACAACACTATGCCAGAAATATAGTCAAGTACAACATTTATACATACATAGATAGACACACACACACACACACGCACACACACACACACACACACACACACACACACACATACAGAGATATACATGACATTGTTTATGTCATAATACATCATACCTTTTCCACAAACGTTTTAGAATATATCGAAAAGAATCTAATTAAGGAAATAAGGTACGCAAAATAGATGTATAAACAAAAAACAGTTTTCATGGGTATTTTAGAAATCTCTGGAGTAAGCGCGCAGTGACTTAAAGCCGTCTAAGTTATTCGTATTATTAGTGAAATACAGTGATTTCCAAGTGGATTTTATATAACCCAGCATCATCAATGTGATATAAAATTCATGACATCGAATAATCTTAGTGCTGGTTAACATTCAATTATATCTTCTTATATATGATTATGCTATTTTTATACTTCTTTTAATGCCATGTCCGAAATTTTCTTGATTTAGCATTCGTATGTGTAATAATGTGGAGGCGCGTGGCGTAGTGTTTAAGGTGTTGCGTAGTGTTGTGGTTTCGATTCCTGGAGCGGGCGATGCGTTGTGTTCTTGAGCAAAACACTTCATTTCCCGTTGCTCCAGTCCACTCAGCTGGCAAAAGTGAGTAACGCTGCGATGGACTGGCGTCCCGTCCAGCTGAGGAACGCATGCGCCATTGGAACCAGTAATCCGGGCCCATGAGCTTGGATAAGCTTTAAAAGGGCGCATTTGTACTTGTTTTGTATGAGTAAAAATCATTCAGTAGTGATACCATAGCGAGAGTTTTGTTTTCCATCTCAATCAAGGCAAACGTTGTCCAGATGTTTACGTCTAATAAACATTGCAGATCTGAAATTTAGTATGTCAGTAGAGTTTTTAGCTCTAAACAAAACATGCAGCACTTCCGTTGACGAAAACCTGCATCTCTTTGTTCAATTAATGTTTGCCGTTGATTGTTCGACGAGTGGGGGGACTTAATAGTGTATGGTAAATAGTTGACATTTATGTCCCAAATAAAGCCACCTAATTCTGTGCCAGAAAGAAAACTGGAATTAGTGTATATTTTTCAATTCACTGTTTGCATATATCAACAGGTTTCTCGTTCTTGACTCTTACAACTTGGAGATAGATAGATAGATAGATAGATAAAGAGATAGATATATATATAGATAGATAGATAGATAGATAGATAGATAGATAGATAGATAGATAGATAGATAGATAGATAGAGAAATAGAAGGAAAGAGAAGAGAGAACATATATGTAACATGGACTGGTTAAATTGTAAACGTATGTCTTCATGCATCATATTTTGGGCGGTTGTTATAAAGTTGTAATTAGAATTCATAAAATCACCTAAGCACATGATTTTAAAAATAAAATGAATAATGTATGTAAAAAGCACGAAACAAACGACAGCTGATTTTGTTACTCTTACTCATATGGACGTAATTCTAAATATAAAATGCAAATTCTTTCCTATTTCTTGTCAAGCATGAAATAATTTATGACGAAATCGCAATCTAATTTAAATAAAGCGATTCTCACTGAATTGATGTAAGCAGATGTGATTCCAATTGAAGGAGCCAAATTAAGACGGAAGCATCCATAATGAAGCTAATCCAATATTTATATAATACATATGGGAATTTCTTAGCATATTTCGACAAATTTGTCACACTTGTTATCACTATTACTCATACACGATCTATCTTTAGGTATAGACATTTACTCATATATATATATATATATATATATATATATA
>NC_068995.1:55023629-55025414 GCF_001194135.2 Octopus bimaculoides | reverse complement strand
AGAGAGAGAGAGAGAGAGAGAGAGAGAGAGAAGGACAAGAAAGCGTAATAATTCATGGAACAAACTGAGAATAGTGTAAGTAAATATCGCTAGTTTGCTTGACGGACGAAAAGTTGAAACGAGATATAGAAAAGCTAATTATAGTCACGAGGAGAAGCCCTTACAACGAATCTGATAATGGCAGAGACCAACAAGACTCAGTCAGATAGGAAATGTAGAACCTGCAGGAAAGTAGACGATAGTATCAATCAGATTTTGTATCAGTGCATTTTACTACTACAAAAAGCATATCAGGGCAGATATTATGTTGAATTTTGATGTTAGCGGGGTTTGTGGTTTCAAAACAGAAAAGTAGTATGAATACAAACCAGAGGCTGTGATAGCACACAAGAAATACGAGGTATTATGGATTTCCCAATAAAGACTTATCATGTTAGTGAGGCAAGGTGACCAGGTGGGATCACTGAGGACAAAATAATGAAACAAGGTAAGATCATAGATTTTTTAAAATCCCTATGGTTGCAGAATTTATACCAAACAAATTGAAAACAAAAACAAAAAAGAATGAGAAATATCAGGATCGAACCAGAAAGCTGAGGCAATTAGACGACTAAAACAACAATTATTCCAATAGTAATTAGTGTACTTGCGCCGGTCATAACACTCAAGATGCTGACCAAAAGACTGAAAGACGACCTCATGGAGAACTGAAAGTCTAACCGTCGCTGCTCAGGAGCAGAAATTGAATTCCGTCTAAGCTAAAAAGGGATATATAAGACAGAAGTGCAACGAATCTGTGCTGAATATGTTCGAAAGCATGATCCTCATTATTAGTACTTGTGAAAGTCTTGCGCAGAAAAAGTACTCAGTCAGACACAACCCATTTCTCTGTCAATATTCTGTAAAAAAAAACAACCCAAAAACAGCAATTTAAAGAAATATACGTCACATTCGTTCACGTACCCCAAACTTTTAATCCATTGCTTCAATATTATTAAATGGATGCTCCTGCTGCTGCTGCTGCTGCACATTATTTACAACGATTAGCGTTTATTGTTTACTAAATTTACTTGTAGCTATCGCCAATACTCGATCGTGTAGTTCCCCGCAGATATTGGTTATGATAAAGCAGAAAACTTTATTCTTAGAAATTCTGAAACTTTCGTACTAATTTATTTATCTACTATATTGCGTCATTTTATTACGTTCATTTATTTATTGCATTGTCACTTAATAAGCTCTCCATCTCAATGACAATGCATCTATTTATGAATGGTTTTAGCCAACCGATGAAGAATGTTGCCTCCTGTCTTTAGCTTATTGTCAACCGCCACTTCATTCATCTCTGTGTATATAGATGTATGAATGCATACGAATATGTATACACGATTATACATACATATACATGTGTGTTTATATGTACGAACGTAAATACACACACACACACACACACACATATATATATATATATATGTGTGTGTGTGTGTGTGTGTGTGTGTGTGTGTGTGTGTGTGTGTTTCTGCATGTATGCGTGTCTAACTATTCCCATGTTACTAGAGTGTATTGAATTATTGTTTCCAAGCGTTTTGTCTGGGTAATCAAGGTGATGAACTACTAAATTAATGAGGCATATCGATGCAGAATCGCAATCACTCATACGTCCTCTGATCTCCAGGTATGTAGAACATATTTTTCTTAATCTTTTATATCCTTCTAATCATTTATCATTGTGTCTGTCTATGTATTAATGTTTTTATCTCTTTCTCTTCTCTTTATTTCCATTAT
>NC_068995.1:55020333-55022500 GCF_001194135.2 Octopus bimaculoides | reverse complement strand
ATATATATTCAAGTATGTGTACATATATATATATATATATATATATATATATAATTTGTAGTTTAGAGACAGGTTTTCGCTATTTCGAATACACTTCGAAGTGCTCAAGAGATTTGAACTTGAAACGGTAGATGAGTAAATGTAATGAGAAGCAGGTTAGGGAAGTCGATCAACGAAGAATATTACGATACATTTAATCGAGAAATGTACCTGTGTATAGATATAAAGTAGTCCGTCTCACAAGACATAAATTTCTCCAATGTAGTTGTTGGACTCGTAAAACACTACACATTTAACTGCTGATATCCTTTATATTCTGTAACTCAGACTATTTTATATTCTTATACCTGTATATCTTTTCTATTAAAGTATTTAATATTCTGTGTAAAGCGACTTATCTAACTTGCCTCTTATTACATTTATTCTCTCTCCGTCTCTCTCTCTATATTTATTTATCAGTCTGTTTGTGTATGTGTGTGTGTGTAGATACAGGAACATATATTTATATATTGACACGCACACATGCACCTTTTCATATACACATACAGACGCACACGCACACACATATGAACATTATCGATTGCACATATATAGCGTAAATATTTTCTTTAAAAGACCAATTTTCTGCGCGACAGTGCCCGGGAAAGATCTCTACGAAATGCCGCGTATTAAAGAACAACTAGGCGAGACAATACCATGTAGTCGCATCACCAAAACAGGAAATGCATTACTCGTCTAGGACTTATTACCAAATAGAATGGCGCGTAATTTTATGATGTGTATCGAGGTAGCATATGTGTGAAAAGGAGTATCTACCATTCTACAGCTACTTGAAAGAACAATTTCTTAAGGAATAGCTGGGCTGACTCAAATAAAAATATATAGATAATCTCAAGGACGAAAAAGCAAACATCACGAGTTACAACTATATGACGAAGACACTGGATTAGTTCCCACGTTGGCAATTTAAATATAGATACAAGCTTTTATATGTAATTTTAATACACATGACAATACCACACATTCGATGGGTCACAGTTTAATGAATCAGTTTAATCAAAGCAGTTTAATCAATTGCTTTGACACCATTCAGGTAAAATTTAAGAGAATACGAAAACCATGGCTGCTGTACCGCAGCAACAGCATTTATGTTCACGGGTGTTTCCGGTGTACTCTTATGTATGTCACGCGCTGTATATGTTATTCTTTACGTTATATTGATAATAACTGTGCTGGCAAATTATTATATATATTTGTACAAAACTCCCTACTTAGCAATGGATAATGAAAGATAGTCGATCTCTTCACTAGTAGACTGTTTCTTTATGCCCAGATTCCTCCATTTTCGTCTAGCTTCAGAGCTCATGATAGCTATTTCCATCTCCCTTAGAGACACTCCCTAGTAACTGACAATGTAAACGACTATCCGATAATTGTAGGACCCTATGTGTCCGAAAAGCGAAAAGTACCCTCTAGTCGTGATATATAGGAAAATATATATAGGAGTGGTGTCAGTTTAAGAAATTATTTGGTGCGGGAAGAAGTTGAACGCGGGAGACAATATTTCTGGGCATTTGTAACATGATTACACTCACGAACACGCAGGTGTGTCATTGTGCACCATTTCTGTATGAGGTTGTTCCAATAATATAATGTCTTTGACATTGTTAAATGTGCTGGAAAAGAAACACTGTCTCCTACTGTAGCGTGCTGTAACTACTTAAATAATCCTGTGTAATGATGTAAGATACGATTTAACTATACATTTGAAATATCGAACACAAGACATGGGTATATACGCAACTGAAATGCATAAAAAGAACTTGGAACATATGCATATACTTTATGGACTCCTATGTGACTAGATTCAGTACTACCATCACAAAATAATATGAAAGTTGTTTTATACCGTGAGATAAATATGGTTTATGAACTAAGTATTGATGCGCATTGAGGTACTTAGACGTTTCTCGCAAAAATACCACAACCAATAACACGTTCCTTTGGCCACTGTGTATTGTGTCTGTATCTCTAACTTATCTTTAACTTTAGCTAATATTCATTAACATTCACATACGATCACTACATATACATATACATACACACACGCACACACACACACATACACACACACACACACACACACACACACACACACACACACACA
>NC_068995.1:55014590-55020161 GCF_001194135.2 Octopus bimaculoides | reverse complement strand
TATATATATATATATATATATATATATATATGTGTGTGTGTGTGTATATATATATCTATCTAGAGAGACATGAACTCATTCTGAAAATCATATGCAATACTTTATACATACCTTCACAAACTACATTATACAATAATATAATCAAGAAATATTATCTAGGATGCCTCCATAGTGTGGTATATTTCCTATGCATTATGTTATTTATATTCTTCACTTTCAATTAAGTATATACACTTTTATGGTTTTATCAAATAAAGCTTTTATGATGAACAATGACTCATAATTATTCCAGTGAGCTACGGTAAGATATAGCCGTTGCGAAACCATATTTAAATATATGAATTGTTATATCAAATCAATTTCTCAGCACATGTATATATATATATATCAGATGTAGCTAATATAGTGTTAAAGGGAATGGATACTATAATCTACTAGCAATGACTATGAAATTATGAAATCTGTTCTTTCCTATTCGTCGAAAATATGCATTAGATTTGGGTACGCGTGTCTTTGAGAAAATAAGCAATTATATTTAACAACCTTGAACTTTCTGGTTGTCACCAATTGTGCGGTACCTTATAAATATGGACACACACACACACACACACACACACACACACACACAATTCTCTCTCCCGCGCACGAACAAAGCTACATGCACACGCCCACGCATGTGTATATACACACACACACACAAACACACACACACACACACACACCACACACACACACACACACATATATATATATATATGTGTGTGTGTGTGTGTGTGTGTGTGTAGACTGAGGTATCGAAATACTTCCGTTAGTTCTACAAAGCTCAAAAGGGTGTCAGGCTGCTACTGGGATTTAAAGTTAAGTGTGTTCATACCGCAATCATATACGTGAAATCATTTCATTCACCAGAAGTGGATGGCATAGCGATGGAAGTCTATGAATACGGTAAAAACAATTTGTACTCTATAATCTGTAAAATATTTTGATATGCACAACAGGCTTGCACCTTAGAACTTTGAGGATGTTTTCACAAACGTGTGGAAATAAATATATAATGTGTGATACCCAACGCAGTATTTACTTTCTTTTATTGATGGCAGAAATTTCACAATATTTCTTTCCAATTCTAAACGAATAATGGAAGCTGCGATTTTAGTCACTGAGTGATCAGACTTTATCGAATTACAAACAATTTTAATTCATAGCCCGTATTGCTCGCTCATTCATTTTCAGCTTTGCTTGCCAACGAGATGGAAGGCCAGACATTTAAAATCATGATTATAATTTATTTATTATTGATGGAGATTTCTTCATTGGGGATTTAAAATGAATATAATATATATTCTTCGGAAAAATCGGGTACAGTAGTAAACTATGAAAATTTGCGTTACACAGCTATAAAATATTTTTTTAATCTCAAGGTAGACAAAATCGCCTGTTATTTGAGTGGTTTTCACCGCATGCCTCAAATTCAACAGGCTAATTAAAACACAGGTACGCACACACACACATACACACACACATACACACACACACACGTACACACACACACACACATGTATATATATATATATATATGGAGAGAGGGAGAGAGACAGAGACAGAGGGGGAAAGAGGAAGAGAGAGAGAGAGAGAGTCAGCACCGATATGAAAACCAAAACTGCCGTCGGAATGAAGTTGCCCTGTAACGGACGAATAGCCTGTTTACTAAACGCCATAGGCAAAAGCGGAAAAAAGGGCACGAAATCATTTGAAAATAGTTCTTTGTAATGATTGTTTTGCATTACTTTGATAGAATAACCTGTCATGTTATTTATGAATTATGCATGCATTACCGAATAAACTGCTCTTATGCACATCTTTTTACTCTTTTTATCTTTTCTAGGCTTTTGTGCCATCAAATAATTGGCAAGAAGCGGACAGTTTCTCTCTCTGTTAAAGAGAATATATATGTGTAATTTCACCTTCCTTAAATTACTCCGAACGTAACTGAAGAACTTCGTGGTGAAAATCATTTGCAAGTGAGAAAATAAACACTTCGATCCCTAATTAGTGAATTTCTATTGGTTAGAAAGTTCGCATGCCCTCGCCAATCGTGCTTGCATGTAGACATTTTATACTGGAAATATGTATTTTTGTAGAGTTCATATTTCGTATAGTGCACGTTACATTTCCATTTAATCCTAGACCTAAATTATTTCCGCGAATATAAATTACACGGCAGGAGCGATGCACAAATGGTGATATATAATCAGTTGGGTTTCACATTTAGAATGCCAAATGTCATTATGAAAATCGGAAGAAACAAGAGCAATTTGTATCACAGTAAGTGCATTTAGGTGATCGATTTCCGAGGTCATGGGGTAAAAATCACGGTATAACAAATGCTCTTTGATAAAGAATTTTGTACACTTGAGTAACTTGGCAGTGATTAATGTATATATTATAGTATAGAGTACTGTATCTGTTTAAATTGAACGATAGCATAAATTAC
Source organism: Octopus bimaculoides (assembly GCF_001194135.2). Lineage (NCBI taxonomy): Eukaryota > Metazoa > Mollusca > Cephalopoda > Octopoda > Octopodidae > Octopus > Octopus bimaculoides. Next base: position 55,017,667 of record NC_068995.1, on the reverse strand, counting down.
TAGTAGCATCACTAAGAAGTACGAGATGAAGTGGCATGGAAGGAAGGTGACTAAACTATTGAACCACTGATTACAGCGTGTGCAGCTCAAACAGTAATGAATAAATGTTTATCGAAGCGTTGCTATAAACCACTCATAAAAGAAGGTCTAGATGATGAACGAATATATTACAACTGTCCAGAACCTAATAACTACGAGAACGTCTATTATGTGTCCAAAGCAATACAATGTACTTGTGTCAAACATTAATCAATATAAATTATGTAAAACGAATATCTACTTATTATACATAAGGGCAAGTGTTGTTATATAATAATCTTGGTATTAGTGGATTTCTTTAACTTTAATGCCAATAAAAAAATTCTTAAATTACACAAACATCGCTTTGCAACTATATCTTTGTACGTTCTGTTTCAGTTCACTGCATCTTCTAAAGTGACTGCAATAAATTGATCAGCTTTGGGCATCATTTCTCCACGTCAAGCAAGGACTTGTGATTGAATTTGTTATAATGAAACTTCATAAAACTCTATTATTTTTGTAGGTATATGTATATGTCTATATGTATGTATGCATGCCTGTATAAATGTATGTATCCATGTATGTATATATGTATATATGTATGTATGTATGTATGTATGTATATATGTATGTATGTATGTATTCAGAGTGGATTTAGAAATGGTAGAGTGCTGTGTTATTGGCATAGTCTTCTCTGCACGGCAGTTACAGGAAAAGTGTGAGGAACGGCAAATAGGACTTTATCAGGCATTCATTGATCTTTCAAAGCCTTTTGACTGTCAGTCGAATTGCCTTGTGGTAGATCTTGAGGAGACTTGGATCTTTTGTCAGCTGCTGGGTTGCTACGATTTAGTCGCCGTTGACTCAACCATGCAACAGGTTCTATGTGACCAGTAGCACTCATGAGTGCCAGTGTCGATGCAATAGATTGTCTGCTTCCCACAAAAACCAGTACTTGTGCTTATTGTAGAAAGGATTATATCTTATTTACTTTAGTATATTTAGCCTGCGTAGATTATTTCAATTGCATTTTTTTCTTCACAAAATAACTGAATACGATTGATTTTATCTGCTTCCTTTCTATCTATCTATTTATCTATCTATCTGTGTGTGTATGTGTGCGTGTCTGTGTGTATGTGTGTGTATGATATGCATTTATACATACAGAAGTGCGCCACATACACATATGTATATTTATATACCTATACTTACAAAGATATGAGATACTAAATGTTACGACTCACATATTCTAGCTAGATTTCCACGGTCTTAAAAGAGCGAAAGTCGCTTTGGCTGACGTAGTTTTATATAAGTTTAAAATAAGACACCAACATGACCGGAATTTCTTCATTGCTATTGCTGCTTGATTAATTTTCATGTTATAGTAAATAACACGAAGAATAGTATGAACAACAATTTATCTAAAACGTCTCATTCCATGCTTAGAAGCATAAATCTTGACGTGTTTGTCAATAAATTCTAATCAGCATTTCTTTAAGTGACACCTTTTTTTCTTTGCTTTAACTATATTTGTCAGTCTTGTCTTCCATACCTCCCGCGCTACCATTTTATACATTACTTTCTCATATTACTTACACATCACTTAATATAGTCTTAACAACCGAAGTGTGCTGTAACAATATATTATCCTCGAACGTTTACATAATAAATGACTTTAGCTATGCCTCATTTATTTGGTAAGCCCAATGAAAGGTCCATCAGTAAGAATCTATTATATTTCTCACACTTCTGTACCAGTCTATACATAGAATGATTAACGACTCACTTACATTTATGGCAGCTACAGCATTACATTTACTGTATACATGCAGCTATATTTTATTATTTTGCTTCGATTATCAATTCTATAACATGCAATCTATTTGTTTTTGACAGAATATTAACACAGTGAAAAGACTACTTATTTACGCATATTAGCTGGTATTCTGTTTCTGACATCCTATTACTTTAGATGAATGGTTAATTTAGAATCCATAACTATGGTATGAGTTTTAGAACGCTACTGTTTCTCCATTCTAAAGAAAAGAGCATTTTATTGCTTAATATCAGTCAGGTAGATAGCTATTCATTGACACATTGTCATGATCGTGTACCCATATTAAGTATTACTCATTTTCTAGCGGGTATATCTACATTTAATGCAGTAGAACCTCATCATGTCGTGTGACACATTCGTCGGTCGTCCGTCTGTGCGACTTCAGAATCTATCGCGCTTTTCTCCGTTGCCGATTAAGAGTTATATATTCATTAAAACCAAAACTAGCTTCCCGTTGCCATTATCACAATTATTACACATTGAATAATATCTTCTCAGTATCTAATGTATATTCAAATTATCTGTTAGCATTCATCCATGCGTTTCAATGTAGAGTTACAGACTCATAAATATGTTACGAATAAAGTCCAGTAGGAGAGCAGACAAATTGTTCTACAGTGAATACATAACGAAGCAAAATTGTTAATTATTCCGCCATTAATATTTTCACTTCTTTCACCATGAAGTCAATTATATTTGTTCTTTTTTATTCTTTCCTTTCATTCATAAAAGATGATATTTTTGAAACCATAACTCGTATTCAGTATTTTGTAAAAACAAGAATCGTAGCTCATTAAATGCATCATTAGACATATTTAATGTGGATGAATAAATCACAACTTAAGAAGTGTATTGGAGACGCCTATGTCTTACATTTGAATGCAATACTAACTCAAAACATAAAAATTGTAGGTATTTTCCCAGATTTATTCCAACTAATTGGAAATAAAAATATAGATTTCAGCAGTATGAAAATGTAAATCGAATGTATCAGTAATAGATATATATATATATATCACATTTTTTCTAATACATTGCAAATATTTGATAATATCATAGCTACTAACCATTAGTGCAACTTGTTAAGACGTCATTTTCGATATTATTTGCTATTGAACTTAACTGCGGTGTGTGTGTGGTGACCGGCTAACGTATTTTAGGATAGCTATATAGTCACTCGTAAGCTCATTTCATATGTATATATATATATTTATATATA
>NC_068995.1:55009263-55014543 GCF_001194135.2 Octopus bimaculoides | reverse complement strand
ATATATATATATATAGAGAGAGAGAGAGAGAGAGAGAGAGAGATGCACTTGCATATATGGTGTGGGTGTTACCCTCTGTATGTATGTTTTAGTGTATACTCCGGCTCATACACTCTGATTGCTAGAAATCTATAGACACTATTTTGATCAATTATATCTGTTATTTCATGTCATAATCTGCTTCAGAATATGCTATTACGTAGTTTTAGCTTGGTAATTATCTGAACTCTTCACTTCCGTTTAAAGTAGCAAATATATATAGGAGACATGTCTTGTAGCCGTACACAACGGAATCCATTTACGAAGTGGGACATCAGTTGAAGTTGTTATTTAACAATCGAATACCATCTTCAAAATTGTGTTTCGCTATGGGTCACGTGCCTAAACCATGTAATTTGGTACCGGAGATTATAACTAACTTTAGATTAGCTGCAATATATTTGCTTAAATTTAATCCATTGTATATACCTATAATAATCTTTGTGAAACTATCCACGATGAAGCTCTGTTAAATTGTGTAAAAATATTTCAAACTAGCATCTCACACACGTATTTGCATGTGGCAGCATGTGTGACAATGATGAGAATATATGTGTGTTTGTGATAACTGTTTGTGCATATTTGCGTGTATCTATGTGTAGACAAACATTCTTATAAATTACCTTCCTAACGAAGTAATAAAAAATCATGATTATACGAAGTTATATTATAGCAATCAATGTTCCTTAACATAAGGGCTGTAAATTAACACACTTATCGCATTTAAAGTACATTAAAAGGAATCTCTCCTATATTTTACTGCCTTAAAACATGTTCCTTTGCTAGAGTTCTTTAAGGAAAAAAAAAAGGAAAAACCACGGTGTTTCATTATATGCGTTTGAATATATATTCAACCATAAGCATACATACACTCACACACACTTATGCACACGCACATACACACATATATCCATATATACATTCCTTCACACATGTATTTGTGTGTGTATATATGTTTATCTGAGTATATGTATATATATATATATATATGTAGAGAGAGAGAGAGAGAGAGAGAGAGAGAGAGAGAGAGAGAGAGAGAGAGAGAGAGAGAGAGAGAGAGAGAGAGAGAGAGAGAGATGGAGATGGATAGATATACGAAATGTTTATATTATTAAAAGGGAAGTCAATTACATATCACGCGATAAAGGTTTCTAAATATGCTAATCTAAGAAACATGAAGTAACATGATTTGGATTTTTAATAAAATCTCTTAATTCCAAAATGTTGCCTAACTTCAGAAGTTGATCACATCAAACGCTACATATAATAACAGTGATTATCGATTCAATGTTTTCTTAATCTACGATATCCCAACAATATTATTAAATAAGAATTAATGATGTGACGAATAATATATTCTTGAAATATATGCAATGATCTTTTTGCTACAAAACTTTAAAAAATGTTCAAATTAACTTTCATGAAAGCTTGAATTACACAACATCAATCATGTGAAATGATACGTCAGAGACCCCCAACCCACAGACCTGTAAATACATATATACTCATTTATTTACATGTTTCAGTTAGTTAATTACGGCCATGCTGGAACACCACCTCGAAAAAATCTACCCCAGGACCGACTTTCTAAAGCCTAGTTTTATTCTATCGGTTCCATGTGACGAATCGCTAACTTACGGGGACGTAAACAATCAACACTGGTTATCAAGTGGTGATGTAGTGACAAACACTCTCACACAGATGCACACACATTCACACGTACGTATATACGACGGGCTTCTTCCAGCTTCCGTCTACCAAATACAGTGTCGGCCTGATAACATAGTAGAAGACACTTGCTCAAGGTGTCACGCTGTGGATCTGAACTCAGAACCATGTGGTTGGTAAGGAAGCTGCTAACCACACACTCACGCCTGCACTTATTGTATGTATATATATTTATACCGAGAGAGAGAAGTATATATATATATATATATATATATATATATATATAGGAAGGAATTTCAACCATGTTTCGTGGTCTGCTACCACAACAGTTCCTTTATAGGATCCAGTTAGCTGAAGACATCATCAGGCGGAACCACGTCCGGTTTCGGCCCCTACTCCTCTACCGTTTTGACGTGGCGGGGCCCTCCCTTTCGGAGGTGTCTTACAAATATACGTATATACGTATATATTTGCACTACAAATATACGTATATACAAACATTGTGTTTATACATGTATTCATTTATTTCTGTATATATCTATGTATGTTTAAGTATATCGATGTGTTCTTGATTCTGCTATTAATCACCTGTGGCTCTTAAAGAAAATAAATGACACAGAGATTATCTTGTGACTTAGTAATGAATAAAATAATAAAAGCACATTACTTGTCTTCAACGCACAAAGAACTAGAAAATATACACTAAAATGAAGTTGCTATTCAACTATCAAAGAGCATTATATGACTCTACACTGTTTCCCCCTCCAGTGATGGCTCATGAAGTTCATGCGAATAAATGCTGTTTTCAAAATGAACTGAGTGAACAAATGTATCATTAAAGCAACGCTCTGTTTGTATTCAGAAATAGGCTGCAGAGTCTCTTGGACGTTTTAAGCAAATTGCGTATCATGCAAATGATGTATGATGTATAATTCAACTGAACCAGAATATATACATGTTTAGAGCTTCGGTGCGATTCAATTGTTAAATTAATAAATAAGACATGAAATATTTAGCAAAACGATAATAGTGCGCTGGAAGCCTCTGAATAACAATTTCAATCTTATTCACCCAATCATGTTATCATGTTTGAACCAGCGAAATCACATTCATGAAACTGAATTCATGTTCGTCGACATTAATGTATGCATTCATAAATTTTGATTAAACTTTGAATCTACGTGTACAGCTGATTACTATATGAACTATACTGTACATCTGCAAAAATAATAACGACTATTGAGATATTTAAATGCATATTTTAGTTAGTGATAATGAGATATTGTTTCACGTTTCTATTGACAATATTGAAAAGGATTACAAAACAACAATATCTCAACGGTATAGAGTTGATGACTAGTTAATAGCGCATTACTTTGTATTCAATTACTGTATTATGAATGTATTAATCCTTGAATAATTGACTTATGAATGATGTAGAATGGACTTACGCTTCTGTATCTATTATAATAAAGTTGATAGGAATTCAGTACAGGAACATCTTAAACAAAATCATCTCAAATTATTATTACTATTATCATTGTTTTTGCTTTTAACTCAGGTTTTGTTATAACTCCTGGCGTTCTGCTGCCTGCAGTCAACGGTACCATGTTGCCTTTTCTTTTCAACTATCTAATACTTACCTGAATAATCTTCCCGTTCCAAAGAGGAACATTATTATTATTATTATTATTATTATTATTATTATTATTATTATTATTATTATTATTATTATTATTATTATTATTATTATTATTGATTTGACCAAGCTTTGTTCTCATCCCTGAAAGAATTGTTTGTGAGTATCGGGTTAACCCCCCCCCCCAAATCCCTAGGTATTCACAAGCTTGAAATGATCTTCCAAGTGCCTACATCATTTTTTATTATTTCTTGTACATGACTGGGCTGCTAGAGATAATATGAATTATTGTTTCTTCTCCCTCTACGCATATTCTGAATTTACTTGTGTTTCTTTTCATTGCATGTTTTTGGGTGAATTCTGGTGGGAAAGCTTTGATCTTGTGCTGCAATTACAAATCCTTCGGTCTCTGCAATGAGACCTGAGCTTCTCAGCCAATCTTGGGGTTTTGTTTTGTCTATTTCTTTTATTAACTTGCTATTTCATATGAAGATGTTTTTTTCTGGCCAACGTCTTTTCGTGATACGTTGTTGCTCCAGTTTAGTTTGAATTTAAGGAATTTATATCTCATGCCTATAATTTAAACACATATAATTAATTCCTGGTCAGAATTATCACGCAAATTATGATGTCCTGTACCCGGATATGCATCTATATATACAGTTAGATGTAGGTACGTACATATATATATATATATATGTATATATATGTATATATGCATATGCTCACATATCATTTGTATTATGATTGTATATATATATATATATATACCATTGTATATCTACCGATCTATCTGTCTATCAATCTATCTAATAATCTCTCTCTTTCTTTCTCTCTCTCTCTATATATATTTTCACGTTTTATGTATATATGTATATATCTGTTAGTGTGTGTATGTGTATGCATATATATGTTTATATAATATATGCATATATATTAGATACATAAATTCATGTCTATCTCTTTCTAACCCTGTATTTATTTACTATCAATCTCGCTGGCTGGCTGTCTATTTATGCACCTACCTATGCAAAAAAATCTGCGTTTTTTCCCCCCTCAAATATTTGAAATGCCAATTACATGTTTCCTTTCACTTGGAAATGAAATACTGAGCAAGACATATTCCATAATACCTCAGAAAATTCTTTTCCTTTGTTGTTCCTTAGCAGTAAACTAATATGCTAGTGAACTTCATAATGCATGATGTAGAAATTGGAATTATCCGTGCGCTGAAGGCATAGAAATTATTACTGACTGATTGAGTAATGGAAAATATATACTTTATTTAGATCAGGTAGTGCATGATGAATAAATAGCTACGTAGATGAGAAAAGATGTCAGCTGGACAAAGAGCAATGAAATCACCCGATAAAAGCACCTAAGGAAAGGACTTTCATTCAATACACGGCGTCATTTTCTACTATAAGAAAATGGCCAATTTATAAAAGGTGAAATGAATTGAATCATTAACTACACGTAAACGTATTAAGTCATCTTGAACAAAACTAATGATTAGAAAGATGACATCTGACTTTAACAAATGAAGTTTGCGTAAATGTCAATACAGTAAATATATTGAAAATTCAGTTTCAAATGTAACGAGGATATTGAATGTAATATTGCAATGTAAAGCGAATGTAACCATGCATGCACATTCATTTACCTTCACTTTATTCCTGTTCTATGAAATATAAAATGTAATATAAGAATGGTTTCGTGGTATAGCATTTGGTATTAAAGATTCAGAGTCGACTGTAGTTAAATGAATATACCTTATTGTTTGAGAACAAATACAGTAAGTCAGGAAATAGATGCCACTGTTCATATGAAAGTTTCTATATAGGCCAATACATAAAGTTATGTCATAAAAGTTCACACTACGGATAAATATATGTTTTCTGAATACACACGCACAACACATCCATATATATATA
>NC_068995.1:55007636-55008924 GCF_001194135.2 Octopus bimaculoides | reverse complement strand
TATATATATATATATATATATATATATTCATGACAAGCATACGAGAGAAAACAAGCGCTCACATATAGCTATAATATATGGATATTTAGAAGGATGATATATGGATTAAATGAAATTCTAATTCTTCTTTGAATAGCGAAGCGATTTAGAGTGATCGGGCTTGCGTGTACCATTTCTTAGAAGTCGAATTTATTTTTATGTTATCATGATGTATGAGCTATAGAAGCGTTTTTGAAATACAATAATATTAATGCAGTCAGAAAGTGACTCAATCCCATTCTGAACTTTTTAAATCAATTGAATACAATGTATTTTCATTTCGTAATGATAGGTCTATTCAAAGTACACTTTACTTTCGTTTGATTTTATATAGTTTGCTTTAATGAATTATCCACATAAACTAGATATAGATTCAGGTGTGTAATCTACTTGTATAATTTAACATATGTACTTGAAATCTCTCTTAATACATATAGATTTATATTCTACTTAAATATTCATGCTCACCTATTCAGGATAATTCATTTCTGAAGAATAGTTACTGCATGTGTAGGTGTGTAAACATTGGCGTACATTTCGGACGTTTGTTTTCGTAGATGAAATGCACGAAAACCTGTCTTCTAGTTCAATGTAAAAGACAGCACGTTTGTAAAAGGCCTTCCACCGAATAGTTTGACCGAGTATATTTATATTGTTTTCGAATGAAATAAGTGGAAACTATATGTCAAAACGTTGGTTAGTGGATAGCGGCCTTTCACTAGTTACGAAGAAGATACAAGGATGTATCTGTTTGCATACTGTTGGAATCACCTAAACCATGTCTTTGACCAGAAGTGACGTTTCTCAGTGCATGTGTTTCATACAACGCGTATTTCCCTTGGAGCTGGTTGTGCTATCAGAGGGGGTCGTGAAAGAAAACAGACAACAGAGATTTCACTGAGCCAATTTTTAGTTCCTTGTCTGTAGTTTATTTCTCCCAAATTTTGAGGAAAATTGCATTTAAAATAAAAGGTGAAAAAATACAAAATTTACACAAAACACTGAAGAACATCTTTCCAAATACGAACTCCATTATTTTTCTGCCTCGACGAAAACTTCACAATTAACTGTTGGAATAGTTACTTCTGATTTAAATCGTTATCTGTCAACTTAGATTAGAGTCACCATACCATTTGATGAAATATTGTAATTGCAACTTAAGAAGCCGTCAACTATTTTCAACAGGTATTCACCGGGTATCACACACACACACACACACACACACACACACACACACACACACACACAT
>NC_068995.1:55005755-55006974 GCF_001194135.2 Octopus bimaculoides | reverse complement strand
ATATATATATATATATATATATATATATACATACATACATACATATATATATATATATACATCTATAAGCATATATGTGTATATATATACATATACAATAAATCTGCACGCTATAATGTCTTTGCTGTTGCTTTGTTGTTACTAAAATTAGATACATATGATGGTGTACGTGAGTGCAAAGAGTGAACACTATGGTGACTGTTCTCACCGTTTATATTTAAAATGCTGCCTTTTCATGCTGTCTATATTCACCAATGTTGAAACTCTACGAAGTCCGGAATAATCATTTTATCTTTTCCTGAAAGATATTAAAGGCGTTCAAGTCACTTATAAACTTGCGTATTGTACAGTAACCCACCCTCGTTTCTGCGATTATATAGCCTCTGTTTAACGAACGACTATCTTCCCTATTAAATTTCTTACTCAAACATTGCTGGCCGGATTTAAGCTTCAATCACTCAAGGATGAAGCGTAACTTGATAGAGAACAATTGATTATGCGACCCATCAAATTGAAAGCTGCATGATGTTGAAATTATTCATTTGTTAAAATATCTCCGAATATTTACAAATTGTTCTTCTACACATTACACGTATATGCAAACTGTTATACTAAAAAATTCTCCATGAAACAAGAATAAAATTGATATTGCTTTCCCCATATTCCCTATCCCCGAAAGGAAGATTAACTATTACCTCTGGGTTTAGTCAACATAAACAAATCTCATATTACCTACTAAAACAAGATGATAAAATCCGATTTAAAAAAATTATTAAATAAGTTGGTGGTTGAAAACTAATGTGATTCTGTGCTAGAAAAGATCTGTGTTTATTCTATCCCCTATAGTGAAAATACTTATAGTTGAAAATACTTAAACTTCTATTTTTGTCTGCTCTACTTTTGTTTAACAGTTAACAAAGAGTGTAGGTTTCCAGTTTTATTTTATTCTTATTCTCATTTATCATGCATGCATCAATTCTCTTGATAGCAAATGATAAATGGACAACTCATGTGAGTCGACAGTTAAAGAAATGTTTATATTCGCATCCATTTTATTCAGTCCACCAATTTTAATTCTATTATATATATATATATATATGTATATATATATATATATATATATGCATATATGTATGTATGTATGTGTGAATTTAGGCAGGTATATATGTATATATAAGTAGACATATATACATACATACATATATATATATATACTTAT
>NC_068995.1:55003289-55005596 GCF_001194135.2 Octopus bimaculoides | reverse complement strand
ATATATATATATATATATATATATATATATACAAGCACACACGCACATACATACATATATAAATTAATAGTTATTGTTGTGTATATGTCTAATTTACATTAATGAATATATTATAAAGCTTTTTTGTGACACATAACTACATAATACGTCTCTGTATTGTATTGCTATATTCGTAATTATGAAAAATATATTCTAATTTTATTATTAATACCAATTACACCTCCAATAGTGTTGCATCGGTATTTTGATATTTATTGTTACCAAAACTATAATATTCGAGTAATGTTTTGACTATCACATTGTGAACAGATGTTTCATGGCAAATTAATTAAATAAGTCTCTCTCCGTTGAGTCATTTAAAAGGTTAATACCTTTAAATACAGCAATACTATAATACTGTCTTTCATTTTCTTATTGATTTCTAATGGGACTGTTTTGAGACTGTCTACCAAGGTCAAATTTGTTTTTATCTTTCCGCAGCCAATAAAATAAGTAGCTGTCAAATTTTTATTTCATCAAATGTCTTTCCCTCCATAACAAAATAGGATGTTGTTTAAATTAGTAATGAATTCTTTTCCTAGTGGGTAGTTATAAAAGTTTTGCAACGGATATTTCCTACATGGTTAATAGTAATCTGCCGTCATACAATGTGTTGCAAAGAAGGGACAAATTGCATAATTCAGACACATTTCATTCTATGGATAGGTAATGATATGTACTAATATCTAAAATCAATAAGATTGCATTGACTATATCATTGCAGAATTAGGGTCAACTAATGTTTCAGATAATATTGGTTTCAAATTTCAAATGTCTTTGCACAAGGCCAGCAATTTCAGGGGAGGAGGCAAGTTCTTACCGAATAGACCATACCTTTTAACGAACTGCTCTCAAGGATTCTCAGGCTTCACTGGATTGGTGAAAGTAATGTATGGGGTGGGAGATCCGCTTATAATTAAACATACATTAATTGAAATATTAAGTACAAATTTTACTCTTGAAACATGTATCTTGCAATTAATATGCAATAACGATAATCATACAGCAAATCCAAAATTTCATTGACTTAATGACGAACGGCAGAACCATTTATGTTTGCGCCTAAACCTGCTAGAAAATGTTTGTTTGTACTAATACGGTTTTATTCGCAGGGAATCTGTATTTTGCATCGCGACACCGTACCTTGATCAGAAAGAAGAAAAATATATTAAAGAAACACCCCTTGTCTTATTTTTCATTCTCCGATGAAATTATTGTATATCAGGCTATGTGGACAAACCAGGAACCAATTTGTTTTAGATATGAGTGACATATACAAAAAATACAACACCGTGTTGAACACTGTATGTAAATCACACACCAATAGGTAGAAAAATAACTCAGTGATATTAGTCTTGTGTTCCGTGTTTGGGATTTAAATACACACGTATAGCAAAAGTATAATCATTCAACACTGCTTAAATCTATAAAGATGTACTATACTTTACTAACACACACAGACACACACGCACGCACACACATACACATATACACAAACACACACACACATGCACACTCACACACACACACACGCACACACAGACATACACGAACGCATACAGTCATAATCACAAATTAAGCAAAACTAGTGTCTTGCTTTGCTTTAAATCTTTTCCTTATGCATTCCGAAAATAAAGGAAAGGGAAATAATGCCAAGGAGATTCAATCCTCCGGTGTAATATTCCTTTGAATTCAACTACCTTATAAAGGCCCAAAAGTTGTAATGGCCCTTGTTATAATTGCGTTGTTCCTAGACAAAGACTAGTTTAATCAATTTGTCATTGTGAATGTTGATTATTAATCACAAGCCTCAGGAGGTAATATTATTCAGGAAAGTAAACAAATGCTATTACGTCATAATCATATTATCAATGAAAATCATGAATAAACATTTAATTACTGATTTAATTAAGTTCGTAATATAATGTAATCATACATACCTACATATATGTAAGATTTCAAACAGACATACAAGCCTAGATATGCACGCACAAATGATAGAAGGTATGTATATGTGTAACTATATGTGTATAGTCGAATGATATATGGTACATTGAGTTACACTCATATGCACATACATATACAATCCTCCATATGTGTATAGATATATATGTGTATACGTAGGCATATATATATTTTTATGTATGTCTCTGTATCTGTATATAAGCACACTCATGCAGACGCGCGCACACACTAACATATGCAAACACACACACACAAAAATGTTCCTTTTATCTGTCCACTTATCTGGTAATATATATATATATA